>NW_020448386.1:1093080-1312668 GCF_003343035.1 Apteryx rowi | reverse complement strand
ATGAGCTGCTCCATCACCTTTCCAGGGATGCAGGTGAGGCTGACTGGCCTGTAGTTCCCTGGGTGCTCCTTCTTGACCTTTTTGAAGACTGGGGTGACATTGGCTTTCTTCCAGTCCTCAGGCACCTCTCCTGTCCTCCATGACCTTTCAAAGATGATGGAGAGTGGCTTAGCAATAACATCCGCCAGCTCCCTCAGCACTCGTGGGTGCATCGCATTGGGGCCTATGGATTTGTGGGTGTCAGGTTTGCTTAAATGATCTGCTTTCCAGCAGGTCAACCCCCAACCTGTCCTGGTGCATGGGGTTATTCCTCCCTAGGTGCAGGACTCTGCACTTGCCTTTGTTGAACTTCATGAGGTTCCTCTCCGCCCACCTCTCCAGCCTGTCCAGGCTTGCAACACAGTTTCCAAATACAGACACCACAAAGTAAGTGGGACATTCAAGCATTTTTTGATAGTAATCCAAAGTCAGCTTTCAATGAATAGTGACTTGCTGTTTAACTTATATAACACAATAAATAAAGATACTGGAAAAAACAAGCAAGCAGCAGGTATTAAATTTGTTTGGCAGTGTGATAGGATGATTTGAATATTGATTTAAATAATGATTATGTTAAAAAATACTTTTCACTGATTTGTCTGAAAATCCAGTATATTAAAGTATGCTATGCTTCATGTTTCAATGAGTAGTTTTTTTGTTGCTTATATCAATGAGGCCTTTCAAACAAAAATGTATTATAGAAATAACAGTGCAGAAACTTGCCTCTGAAGACACAGTGACTTCTTCAAATGTCTTTGTTAGTAACCAGGCCTGGAATACGTTCAGAATCAAAACACTAACTGATAATATACATCTACAGAGAAGCTGCCTAAGAATGAAATTTTTAGTGCCAGCTCTTCCTCCATAGTCCTGCCTTGCTTCTGAGAGAAGCAAAACAGTTTCCTGCAGAACTTTGCTGTTGCCACAGTACACAGGTAACATATCCACAGGGCTAGRGGAAGGGAATATATAAAGCACAGCATTTCTTGGAACTGCTAAAGTGCTCTGACACACACTTCTGCAGGTCCAAGGCAAGCACTCCCTGTCCTATATCTCCCCCAGGGATTCTGCCAAACAGTCATCCGCTTAAGTATATCTAAGATTCAGGTTTTCAGGTGACTCACCTCTCTGCTGGGTTGAACAAAGGGGTCACCTGGTCTGGGATTGTTCCTCTAACCTTGAGCTTTTCTGAGGACATTAAAAATAAAACAAAAAGAACTGAAAACACCTTAGGGGAATAATATTTTACCATTCAACCCTCCTTTTTCCTAAACAGGGATGGTTTCCAGAGAGTCCGACTAACTTTGCTTGTACTGCTGGAACTGAAGTCAGGATAATTCCCCAGAAGCCTAAGAGGAAATTTTTGTTCTTTCCTACAACCATGTATCAAACCCAAAGGATCATCTAGCCCTAAAATATGTTCTTGATCTGTCCAATATCAGCTGTCTAACAACTATCAGCTAGTCTTCTAGGTTTCTCTAACAGCCTGTCAAATGGCACTGGGTTTAGCATTATAAATTTTCCTATTCACCTGGCTATACTTGCTTATATTAATGTAAATACCTAATAAACTGAGACCTAACAATCTGAACCTTTAGAAGCTACGAGGGTCTTCAGTCATGAAGAGAGAAAACGTAATGTATTGTAAAAAAGTTCACTTGTCACCTGAGCAATCCAAACAATTTGTTTCTTGATCTCTTCTTAAATGTAAGAGTACTTCACTACGAAGGATTATATTACTTTTAAAAATCAAATGAGATCTTTATGCTTCAGAGCAGGTAATTTTTTACATGTGCTATAGAGCTTTGGCAGTCCAACATGACTGTTAGATTTCTTGGTTTTAGACAGGTCCATTTCTGCCTGTATTTATTTCCTTTCACCTACAAAAAAAGCAACTCATTTAAATGTAGATACTTTGTAGAAGTCTACTCTCCATCTTTCTGAGGTGTCTAGGGGGAAGGAGGCTGCCCAGTGTCTCCTAATCTGGGAGAGTAAAGTTATGTTCAGGACCTGATCCACCTGTGCTGAGGATCTTCCTGGTGCCTTTCTCACACTGGTGTGAGTCCTTTAGTGAAAAACCCCATACAGGTCTTTCATGCAGTAGGTGACTGGAAAGCATTTGACAACACTGTGATCTGACAGGAGAGAAGGTTATTTACTCTCTCTACAATGTTTTAAGGTAGGAAAAAAAAAAAAGTTTGAAGTCTAAATTGCTGGATTAAAAAGTCAATAGGACCAAAATCCTTCAGGTGCTTTAAAAATGATCTCTACGCACTGCTCTGATCTCAGCTGGGTTGCCTCAGATTGTAGCTCTAGAMTACCAGGCATGTTTACGCACAGAACTCACCTTCTCCCTTTCTATTTACATCTGGGGGAGATTCACACACCTATTGCATCAGCCTAAACACAGCTGAGAACCCAGGGAAAATGGGAACGATAACTGTTTGAAAGAAATGCTACAGGAGATACAAGAGTAATTTGCAGGGATAACCTATCTGATTAATTTCTCCTTTTTTCATTCATGAATTATCTTTGAGAGTACAGAAGAAAACCTGTAAAATAAAAGCAATTTTTGCCTCAATTATTTTTTCCACTGAGGTGCAGTTTCTGTCATGCTTAGTCAGGCAGAGTAGTACTTTATGCATTCCAGTTGACTTCATGGACATAAGCATTATGCATTCAAAGAGCAATATTTGTTTTTTGCAGATATGTGTATTTTCAGGTGAAATTCATAGAAAATAAGCAGGAACAGACAAGTGGCTGCAATCAAATTGAAATTTGCTTTTGAATCTAAACAAACATTTGCAGACTATTTTTTCACAAGTGCTCACTCATTTGTATTCAGTGGTTAAAAAGCTGCCTCCCACTGCCCCTCTGGCTGCTTATAGTTATTCATTTCCTATGTAATCTTCATTGATTGCAAGAGATTAATTTTGTTCACTACAAAATCAGAGGCTCAGTCTTTATGACAAACGAAAGAGAGCACCCCGAAGAGCCCTTTCTGTGTTTTCAGCAATGTGATTTAATTTATACATTTTGTTTATCATAACAATTATTTCTTTGTTGAGGTTCCTGTGCTGTCTAGAACAGATATAGCTCTTCTAAGCCGTTAGGATAAAAGGAATAACAAATTGTGGTCTTGTTTAAATTTAACAACTAATATACAAAATAAAATGAGTACTTGATTGATGAATTAAATCAAAACAGTTAAAGAGATTTTAATTCTATAAAATGTCTGTGAAGCTCGACATTGAAAGAAAAGGAAGAAACAGTAGTTCTATTTTATGTAACAGAAAGCAGTAAGGTAGCTAAGAAGTATTTTGGGAAATGTGAAGCAAGTCTTGATATTTTCACATTAAAATTTTCAGCTCTCCCAGGAGTATTCTTTCAGTGGTTATAGGACCCATACATTCTGTCTACTCCTGAGTCTTTTCTTCTTTCCGCAGGTAGGACAGCAGTTAGCTATTCTTTTTTATCTACATAAACATATCAACATCATCCATTTTTCAAGGAAGGAAATATACCTACAGCAAACTCCCCCCCTCCCCTCAGGGAGATGAGCATGAACAGATATCCTCTCCTTCCACTCAGAGTTAAAGAGCAGGGTCAGATCTAATTTGTCCTTCTGTATGGGAAACAGAAGGACATGTGCTTGAAAAAATTACTGAACTGGGTAAAATAGAGAAATGAATATGATAATGAAACTTTCAGAACTGTTGGTTTCAATTTTTTGTGACTTCTGAACTATCTTGTCCCAATACTTTTCTCCACTATTGATATATGTCTCATCACTACTTCAGTTAGCTGAATGTTTAATTGATGCTAGCTAGAATAATAAATTGGCATAAAGGGTAAGCAGTTTTAACCTTAAACTTTAACAGCAGAATTAGCAACCATGTTTATTTGGTAACTTTTGTGTTGTGGATCTGACCCATATTCTGAGTTATAGTTGTGTTTAGTGTCCATTGGACTAACTACCCTAAAGAACTTCCCATTCCACCCTGCGGATCAAATCCGCATTTAGTGTAACTCGTTTCTACCAGGTGACAATCCAGTTTCTACCAGGTGATTCTAGGAAAATGAGACCTGATGAGCCCATAGACCTTGTTCTGCAATTGTACAATTGCTACCGTACTGGTAGGTATGGCAGATTCCTGGCAGGTTCATCGAAACAAGGGTCTTACATAGCTATACCAGTACTGCAGAAACAGGAAAACTGCAGGATGCGGAGACAGAATAATGGTGGAAGAAGCAGAACAGACCTACTGGTTGGCATTGCGTTCACCTTACAGCTTACTGAACTTCATAAAAATAAATTAAAAAAAAGTAAATCCGAAGGTTTACTAGGGATTTGTATTTTGCATTTTACCACCTTAACTACATTGTTACAAAGTGGTAAAAGACTTTTGTGTTTAATCAGACATATACAAATGAGAGTTGCTTTACTCAGAAAAAATTTAGCAATCTATATAATTTTAATTAGACTAGCAAGTTCCTTCACCAGCCTACAAAAAACTCAGCAACATATTAATCACTTCCAGGTCCTTCCTTTAGTTCCTAGTTTCTTCATCCAGACAAAAATTAAGAATGGCACAAGAGTTTCCTTAGCCCACGAATGTTGTAAAAGCTAACGAATGGCTGGGCATAAGCAATGGCTTCCAGCTAGCCACCACATGTTATACAAGCCTATCTCCTCCTCTTCTAAAGCGCATCCTTAGTCTTTCAGACCTTTTCTTAACCAAAGCATGGTATAGGCCTTGGGTGAAAAAACAAAACAAAACAAAACTTTCCGTATATCCAAACTTATGTGAACATACAGCTCTATAGTTAGAGCTATCAATTTCTTGCCCATCTTTTTCTTTTCCTTTTCAGACCTTGGTCTGATTGTGATTGGAATCTCAAGTTTCAACATCTTTTCTAAACACCATATGATTAATGGGTTTGAATATAAATTAGGATCTTTTCTCTGGTGATTCTGATTGGCTGTTAAACAGTCTTTCAAGTCTCGTCTTTTTTCCTGATTACTCACTGTATTTCTTCCARCCACACAAAATGTTCTCTACAAATCACTGATACTTAATTTTCTTGATCTTTAAACAGATATAGACCTCAAACCCAGCCTACTCTAGATAGTATAACCATGTGTTACATTGCAAATGTGAATTTAAGCAAAGGCCACATTCTGATTAAAGAATGCTTCTTTGTCCTACATCATTTGTGTGACAGATGCCTGGCTTTACCACATCCTAAACTTGTGATCTATCCCAGCTTTCCCCTGTAGCTCTGTATTCAACACTCTTCATGTCCCTGTAAGGCCACAGATCTAGTCAGCCACTGTACTGTGAGCTAAACAACAGCCCACAGGGCAGCGTTTATTATGGGTTACTACTTGAAGGCTAAAGGCAGCTATAGATACCCCCCCAAAATTAAAGTTTCATGGCTCTGCCGTCCTTTCCCATATTCCCCTTGGAYATTCATTCCTATTTCTGTTCCTGTTCCTCTCATGCTATAACCCCTAGCTGGGAGCAGTTCACCTTCATTGCTCAGCAACTGCAGCCCTGTTGTGCTTCCGTTTTCTCTCCTCTTTTCCATCTCTGATTAAAACATATATTATTTGGTATGCAACCGACCTGATATGAAAACATCAGAACCTTTCTTGCAGCTGTGGGATAAAGCAAGTCGGAACAATTTTAACAGTACAAAGATAAGCCTCAAATTGTGCAAATGTTGAAAGCAAAATTGTTTAAGCAAAACAGTATCCAGCAAATATTTGGTCAAGAACAGGCAGTTTGATTCAAAAAACACAGCCTGGTTACTAGAAATCCAGTGCATCAAAAACAGGCCAAACTGATTACTTGAACTGCTTTAGTCCAAAAGCATACAGAACAGCAGAAAAAGTGAAGGAAGATGAAGCAATTAGAGAATTAAATGCTGGAGTAGCAGGAAACTGAGTGCAAGCAGTGTAAGGAAGACAGAAAGGCAGTATAGAACCAAAGGAAGAAAGCAGCTGTTGTAACTGAATATGGAAGCAACACACAAGAATGGGTATTCAGAGGGTCATGCCTGCATAACTGCTAAACATCATCAGTGATGGAGGTGAAGGTCTGGGAATCAAAGCTCTGAAGCAGTTGTCTTCTCATTGCTACTTACTCTGACATTTCTTCAATAATAACGGGGGTGAGAGGAGAACCAGTGCAGCTAATATGTTCTAAACAATCATATCAGCTATAAAACCAGTAAAAGCTAAAAGTTTGCATGTCCTATTTTTAGCACATCAGAACTGATAAAGAGCAAAATTCATTTTGCTGATGATAAGTTTTTACACCCTTTTGTTAATACTTATTTTTACTAAATCTGGGCATTTGAGCATCACTTAATTTCAATTTGAAGAGTGAGAAGCCTTTATGTCTTATGCAAACTACAGCTGAAAACAAGTGACAAACTACAAATTCAGATAATGATATCTAGTCAGGTAATGATAGACTAGTTCTAGTCTATTCTACAATGCACTGTTCCAAGAGGAATTTTTAACCTGGTTTTATAACAATATATGTTCTTATTGACTCATAAAATGTAGTTACTRTCCTTAAAAATTACTACTAGATCAAATTACAATTCAGTAGTTAAATATAGAGCATATTTACATTAACAGAAGTAAGTACAGTATCATTCTTCTTGACAGATCAATAGAACCATGTTGTGGAGATGCCAATGGGAACCACATACTTAAAATTTAGTTGCATTTGACATTTGAGTTGTCAATATGAGAGCTCTCCTGCAAAGGCTGTGCTTTTAATCTATTACAGTGAAACTATTGACAAGCACCCATTTTGTTAAGCTAGTAAATGTTTTTGTCTAAATACAGTTCTATGAAGTAAGGATTGCATTTTGTGTTTATCTGTGTTTGTTTAAAATATCAGCTAGTCAAAATTAGACTTCTTTTGTGTTTCAAATAGTGTCAAGTACTTGGTTGATGTTTATCAAATAAAAACCTTGTTACTTGCTATTTTAGTTATTTTCTTTGATTATCTTTATAATTCACCATTCCAGATACCCTAAATGTTTCTGCTTTATGTTCTGTTAATGCCCAGACTCCTCATATTAAAAAAAAAGAAATCATATATCAAGAAGACACTTTGTACAGCAAATGGAAAGCTGTGCTCAAGAAAGGTGAGATGAGGTATAAATATCAGCTGAATTTCTGAGCCTAAAATGATTGGAAATATTAGCTAAGCTGAGAAGTTTGAAGCTTGACTGTCTGGAATCAGTAGTGAAAATAAAGTGTTTTGTTCTGTGCTACAGTACCACTGAATGTCAGATCACAGATCTTTCAGATATCGAGAAAATGAGGAACACAGGATGGCTAACCATGAACATTTTAAGTGACTGTTCTTTGGCCAGCTTTGCAAATGATTACTTGGCAGAGGCAAAGTCAAATTCAGTTCTTCAGAGTGTTACCCCAATCGTGACTACCTTGCACAGAATTCCTGGTAAGAGCCTCATGGAAACAATCTCTGATTAGGTAACTAAAGGTTGTATTTGTACTGACTAGAAATTCAACAGAATTGTATTCTGTAGCATATGCAATTTGGTAAAAATTAGAAGTATCTGCAAAATGATTGAATTTTTCCAGCATTTTAGTTGGTAAGAGTACCTGGAAAAAAATTGCATCCTGTTTAAATAATCCATTTTGACCTTTTGGGTATTTTTAGCTTGTGGCAACTTTTCATGTTTGCATTTAAAAATACATGTTTCATGAGATTTTCAAGTATAGTGTTTTCATTTTACCTCTAAATACAGCTACATTTCTAAATCTCAGAAAAAAATGTATTTGTATTCTCACATGTAGTTCTAATTGTAAGGGTCCACAAGAGCAATCCAGCTGAAAACTTCATTGAGATGTTTAAATCATGGAGTTCCCTAAACTAAGTGTCTGATTTTTTTAGTCTTAACAATCTTTTAATCCAGTTCTTTGAGTGCAGTGTATAGCTTTAATGGAAATGCCAGGTAAACCACTGTTACAAATGATATTCATTGTTCTTTCACTTCGTATGTGTACATTCAGAGTCTGGATGAGATGCTGTGTGTTATGTCTAGTTTTGTTACCTAAAACAGAACAGATTTTTGAAGAGGATATAGCAGGAAGAAGAAAAATTTGGCCAAAGAACAAGTTTTGGTATTACCTCACCTAAAGAGCAAAGTCTCCTTTAGTGATATTTCTCCAGAGGTCAAACACTGCCCCGTACCACATCCATACCTAACACTTGTAGAGCAGCAGGACCAACACAATTGTTTTGTAGATGCATTCATCTGGTAGTGAGCTTGCAAGCAGGCAAGTTTGCATGAGTTTGCTAATGCATCTGTCCCTAAGTTAGCATAAAATAGCATGAATGGCCTTGGCCCTACGACTCATTCCTTTTTAATGGTAATAGGGAGGAAATCAGATTGAAAACACCATTCTCTCTTCTGCCTTGTATATCTCAGCTGACAGCAACACACKTAACCCTATGTGGGAATACACAAAATATCAGAAATCTCTTGAAGATCTTTAGTGTCACCAACAGCTTGAATGAACATATTTTGATCTGGTTTTAGTGAAATGCATATTCATTTCTGTTTCTGAACAATAGGTGGCACTGGCAAATCTGGTACTTGTTCTGTAGTTACCAGTTACACAATAAGACAGGGATCTGATTTAGTCCACTGGTTTCCAAAAATCTGTAGTTGACTTTTGCTTACATGTAAACACTAGACATGTCTGAAACAACCATAGCAAAGAAGTTACTGAGTGAATAATAGTCACATTTCTCCCATATTCACAAAGCATCCCCTAATCTCTTTTAAACATATTTTGTCTTCTTATAAATTTGCAAAAATGGTTGCACACCATTCAAAATCTGAAGTATCTGTTAGCTCTTTCCTGTAGGAGAGTTTAGTGCACATGGTTAGATGTTAAGTCATATGTTGGGGCCCTTGCGGTACTTCAGAACAACAATCTATATGAGATATAGATTGTTGGAACTACACTGTTTAGGATTAGTTGCTTAGCACAACTTGCTTAGCATGAGTAGCTAAATTTGCTGAAGCCTTAGGCCTCAGGCTGTAGCCGCTGCTATGTGCTTTGAAGTAGTTTACCAAGGACACTGGTGCAGCTGGGAATGATACATCCTGAGAAAGTACAGATAAGCTAGCAGAAGCCAGTGGGAACCAAGGTTAAGGGCTAGACAGCTTTGCTAAACAAGCAGCAAGGTACAAGGCATGACCGCTGTGTGCGTGATCGGTGCAATGATTGGCTACCTGTGACATAATCCGTATGAACCACAAATCAAGGGCCAGAGCGCCGAATACCTGTACTTATAAAATGGGCAAATTGCTGAATAAAGATGGAATTGAACCTGCATTCTGTGAATGCGTATGATTCATTCCCGTCACTCCCGCGGACCGCGACAGTCATATGCTATTCTTTGGGTGTATTTGTGCAAAGACATTCCCCTAGCTCTTATAAAAACAAAATCAGCTTACACAAGTGTGCAGAAACATAATATAATAAGAATATGTCTGCTGAGCTAAAGGCCATTTGATATCAAATAAACCATTGTTTATTATTCTTTCAGTAAGTTCTAATAGACACGCATACTCAAAATTCCATTGCTTGGAATTAGGAATGAGATACGGAACTTTCCCACCATAATTCATAATTTTAGAACAACATCTTTCTCATCTCATTTTTAATTGGGCTTTTGTAATGGTCACTGCTGAAGCAGTCTATCTTTTTGTATAAGTACCTGAATGCTGTATCACTTCTAGCAGAAATACTACTTTTATTTTTCTCCTTTAGATCAGTGTTGCAGAAGCTCCAAACCCTAGCCACATGTTTCAAGACATCATCAACACAGAAAGAGTTACAGATAGTTGTGTTTAACATGATGAGGAAATAGCATATTTAAGTTCAGAAATGAGTGCAGATCAAAAAGAAATGTAACTCTATACAATTAAACTAAATCATGTAGTATGTTTTAGACAAGATGGTTTAGCAAAGTAAATACTGTTCCTGTATGCTTTATATAATTTRTTTGCTTAACTTCTGCTGAAAGCCATTCCCTGCATGTTTATCAATTTGTTTTTCACTCAAAGCATGCAATGCAATAAACATCACAATTTCTGACTTAAGCCTGAATGGGCTTCAGGAAAGAGGATTTGACTGTCTGTTTTTTACTTACCTTAGCGAAAATACATCATTATTTTGATTTTGCACTAGTCTTTGATGTATGAACAAGTCTACAAAACTCAGTATTTTCAAAGTTACATTACAGCTTATTATTTTCATCTGTTTTGTAGGCTTACACAGAAGCCTAGCTGTAACAAAAGGCATATTTGCAAAGAGGAGTTTAATAAGAGGCCTTATTGAACTTACCGAACAACTTAATCGCCAAAATTTGACTTCTAAGG
Source organism: Apteryx rowi (assembly GCF_003343035.1). NCBI lineage: Eukaryota > Metazoa > Chordata > Aves > Apterygiformes > Apterygidae > Apteryx > Apteryx rowi. The sequence goes on along the minus strand of NW_020448386.1, from coordinate 1,302,180 downwards.
AAGTCATTTAAGTATTTGAAAGATAGGTTGCAATGGGATCTGTACTCCAYCCCGTAGCTTACATTTACTACACCAAGAGGTGCTTTGTTGTTATTACCCACCCAAAACTCCTAAGATGAGGGAACGTATTAGAGTCTGGATCTCCCAGTAAGGCAGCCTAGCCTGGCTACCTGGTTTCAACTTTGGATGTGATGAAAGCCCACGTTATAAATGTTGTATCTCCCAAATGCCATCTCAGACTTTTCCTGGCCACATTTTCCAGCCTTTCTGCTGATTTATTTCCCACTCAATTCCTATGCACCTGAAACCACCTGTCAATTGATTTCATAATAATTTATTCATTTTTTATAATATTACTGTTATAATGCAATTTCATGAAGAAGTTCATTTAAAAAATTAAAAAATCCAAAACTTTATCTTTAAGGAAGCATGCCGAATACTAAAAGATGTTCTGAAACTCACAATCTTCCTTTCCCCCAATGCATTCTTTAGCGTATGAGCATGAAGAGTGCTATTTGTAAGCAATAAAAATCACTTATACAGAAAAAAAATGCATTTTACTAATAACATTTGGCTGCAGCATTCACTTTTTTATTTGAAAAACACAGAGAATGACAAAGACTTCAGCTGTTACACACACATACTCTGGAGAAGGCTATATATATCCACTAGATAGAAATGTAGAAAACTTGCCGTTGTTTTAAAAATTGTCATAAGACATTTAGGTAGCCTTTCAAAAGTTGCCAGACTTAACTGCTGCTGCTCATGAAATGTTTTGTGATGGCCTTTGTGCTGGAAGCTCAATACAGAGATAGATGTTATCAGTGAGAAATACCAAGCTGGAAAAAGTGCAGATATTAGTATAAATATCATAGACCTCTGCCTACTGGGTAAGGTTGGGAATGAGGAGACCTGAAAGGAAATTTAGAAAAGGCTCTTCCAGGCTTTGGCATTGGGAATGTATGGTAGGTCAGAGAATTACCTGAAAGTAAGGCTCAAGCATAGACAACTGGAGAAATTCTGAGTAACATCAGAATTTATAGAAGACACTTGTGTAATTCATTATTTAGTTACTCAGGGCTAGTTAATGTGGAGTAACCCAGTAAAATATCCAGTGAAAGAATAGCAGTGGCTTAACTATTTCATCAGTATTCCTGTTTTTTTATGATCTCATGTATAATTCTTTCTAACTTAATTTACTGAACTTCATTTTTCCCCAGATGAATATGAACAGATATTTACAAGAGCTGGTTGTAACATACAAGAAGAAATTCTAAACATTTATGTTTTGCTATAGGTAAAATTTTGATCTCTTCCAATATTTAATATCTAACTTTATAATGTTTCTGAAGAACTCCATTCAAAAGCTGCCAGTGTAAATACCTGGTAATTATTTGTGGCATTGATAAAAAAATCACAGACTCCAGTGCAGATATTGGTGGCACTGGAAAATTTGGTGCTTGTTTTGTCCACTTCTTTATTGTCTTGCACGCAAGCCTTTGAAAGAGTACTTGTTGTCAGATGAAATGCAGTTTTTAAAAAACAAGAATAACCCCAGTACTTATGTTTATCCTGTTTGTTTTGTTTTGTTTCTTTTTCTGATTAGCATGAGTCCCAGAGTAGTCCACCAATATCAATGGGACAGCATCAGTCAGTTTTAGTGCACTTTGACTTGGATCTTCTCTACTTACAAGCTACTCCTGTCTACACAATGTTAAAACACATCAATTATTTTTATTATTTTTCCTTGGAGTCTAGGTTCTGGAAGATAGCTGCCATGCAGATAGTAATAATGAGGAACCTATCATAATCACTAGCTTTGGAGGCACATGGCTGATGTCTGAAGTTGGAGAGTGTCTACATTCATGTTCAAAATGTCCACAGACTGCTTCTAGATTGCACAGCAGCTGTATGTCACAGCCTTGCTTGGACGCATGAGGGAGGTGGTTGGAGAGCACAGTAGTCTTTTGCAGTCCATGTGCCAGACTCTCCTTCACATGTAAGGAAGAAAGAGGTGGCAAGAAGGATGTAAAGCTGGTGCCCTGAGAAGAAACTGAATTGGGACCCATTTGAAAGCTCAAAAACATCCTTGGTCCACCTGCCACACATGGCACCTCTGTAGCCTTGGTGAAAGCTTAACTGTGAGCCATGCTGTGTGTAGGCCAGGACAAATTAATTTAGTAGTAAAATCAAATAGCATATTCATTTCATGCACCTACCATATAACAAAGACTTTAGATTCAAACAACTTTTTTCTCTTTCTTGGTTGTATTGTGCTAACAAATTCAATGAGTTATAGCCTTGACGTGCCACTCACAAATAACTGACATTTATATAGGTGGAAAATGCCCAACTGTGGGAATTTAATACCTCCACAGAAATGCAAGATACATGACTAAACACTAAAACCGTAGTAGGCATTCAGAGCAATTAAAACATCCAAACTTTATTAAGCTATGAAAGGTAAAAGAAAACACTCTGAAGTCATGTATAGACAGTTGTTAAACACACTCACTTAGTCATTTATATGGTAGTCAAGCCCAGACAATCAAGATGGCAAAGTGGGGAATGTTTTCTAGAGAAAGGAAGTAAAATTCTTCATGAGGGCATACAGGCTACCTTTTTGGTATCACTGCACACAAATTCCTTTATTTAGGTCCTAATAAAAGCATACAGCTCAAGGCTTGCCCCTAAGGACTGGTTTCTAGAGTAACTTGAAGTCATATTCAGCTGCTATCAAAAGAGCAGTGCAACTTTGTAAAGTCTTCATGATTATGAAGCTGGAAGAATAAAAAAAATCGCTGTCTGAAGTGACTGAAGGGCCCAGTAAACACATCCTCTCTGAATATGCCAAATTAATATGAGAATATATCATACAAACACATGAATAAATGAATCTTTTCTTGTAATAAAAAAAACAAAGTCATCCTTWTTTTCATACTGTGGTTTCCAAGAGTGTTAAATTTGTAGCAAAACCTTACAAGCTGGACACCCTTCACATGCTTAATTCTATCTCTGAATTTAAGATTATTTAAAGGCTCTAACTTTGGTAGTTTCATAATGTAACTACCTCCAAGACATCTGGAATTGGTGCTTTCATTAAAGAACGTCCATAAGGATGTGAATGAATGAATCAATGCACTTTATTGTCATTACTTTCAGTGATCTGTGGAGAAGTTATACAGACTCCTATATCATCAAGACACCAAATAAGAGTAGTGGTTTAGTTCTTAAGGTTTTGATAACATTTAGAATTTTTGATGTACTACTTATACCACCAGAATGTTTTCTATCTCATACCTTCTAAAAGGCATATGAGAATATAAAGCTTTATAATTAATAGTTTACAGGCAGTAGTTTCAAACTGCCATTCAGTGATTATTAATTGAACCTTGCAGCTGCAGAAACTATGCTTTTGTGCCTATGAGCCTTCACGAATAAAGTCATAAGGTGGGAGACTTCTTGATCTCTGGCTTAGTCTCTAGTGTAGCCTGCATTCCAGAGAGATGGATGATGTGAGTCYTTTGGCTGATTTTTGTCAGATTTGGATCTTGACCTACATGTCCTGATGATAAATTTTCAGAGAAATTGACTCATCCACTTCTAAGCAAAATCAGTCATAGTCAGTTAGTTACTTTTGCAGTCACAGCCCAAAATGTTGTGACATGAGTATTTTCTTTAAAACACAAAACCCGGTGAAATCACCATGTCTGTCTCAACTCTGACAAATAGTTGTCTTAGTCATTATTCTTTTTATAGGCTGCAGCCAGTGCAATAAACATATACTCGTTTGTTTTCAAACCAATTTAAATTTCATTTTCCATGTAGCACTTTGTGAGCTTATATCAAACATTTCATTTAAAATCTAGACATTTAACTGTTATTTTATCATTCATTTGTTTATTTAAGCATTAATTTATAAACAGAATCTCATCTAAATGCAGATGGGAAAAGCTGAGTGAAGTCCATAATGTAAATGGGAGTGTATTATTAGGCAGAAATTTCAGCAAATTTTGCCAGAGCAGAGTTTAGTGGATTTTGCTTATTCTCTTGTTATTCTTTCTGATCAATGTTTTTCAGCCTTTGGAAATCAAAGGGAGACCTCATTTTTGTTCCAAAAAAGTAGCCTGTTCCCCAGCCCCAGCTATGCTTCACACAGGCATGGGATGGGGCTCCCAAGATGGCTTACAGCATTTTATATCTTTTGCGGTTATTCCCTGGACACTTTTTGATGTCTGCTGGTCTGTGACTGGACAACCATCCACAGATTGAGTAACTCCATTTTAGATGCTTCCTCCCCCCCCCCCCCCCCCCCCCCGCTTTAAGATTTTTACTGCTTTTTAACTGACTTCCTTTGCTCCAGATGTGAGGATCTTTTATCTAGATTTAGAATAGACAGGAAATGATCCCACTTGGTGAGCTATTAACATTTTTCTTACATTCTTTTTCTTTTCTTTTTCTTTTTGCCTTCAAAGAGGAAGACACTGGTCACCAGGATATCATCCAAATCCCATGCATCCTTTAAACTTATTAACTACTCATTTCATTTTTCTATTTCTAGGTGAGATGTTTCCATATATCACAACAATTCTAAAGCAACTTCCACAGCCCTAGCATTTCTGCTACTTACCAGTACTTTCCATTATACATACAGCACACATTCCATTTAGATGTAAGGCTTTGTTTCCCTCAAAATATTTTAAATAAAAGGCTGGAGACAGAAGGAAGTAGAAAAGAGAAAGCGGTATATATCCACTCTGTACATCCCAGTGCTGCATTTTATCTTCCTCTACCACATTCTGTCATCCTGAGAAATTGCTATCGTAACTCCATGTTTAGGCAACTCTCTCTAGATAAGTAGACATTTTCTTCTCTCTTTCTCTCTTTATTTGTTCTTGTTGTTGTTGTCCTCTGCCACCTACATCATTTGCCTTTCCAATTTCTAGCTTCTCTGTGCCAGGCTCCATCCTCTGTCAGAACCTCTGTATTAATGAATTAAGAGGTAAAACCCTTTTATTGCTAACTAATGTGGAACACGGCAGTTTGGCTGGTGTGTGCAACACTACTATTCACAGGGTTCTCCAGAATAATATTTGTCCTTTATTCTTCTTGGATGTCTTAGTCCATGAAACATTACTTAAAACTCAAGGTTCTGCTCCACGTTGAGTTATATTTAAATCATAGGTTGATGACCATGGGGTATAGGAGTGGTTTCACGATTTTCCCTACTTCAACTTTCTCTGCTGCCTTGTGGAACAAAGGCAAAATAAGTTTTGAAATGCTGTTGCTGAATGTGCAGAAAAATAAAATGCTGCCTTTMCCTTTACAGGAGACAAACCAAGCCTAGTTTAAACACAGATACTGAAAAAACAGGAGTGCAATCAACTGAAGAAAGTCAACCCCCTATGAAATGATTGGCAGGGATTCATCATAAGTAAAATCCACAATTTTCACATTAACATAATTTAAAAATGATAGTAAAAAATTTTGAAAAAAAAAGCAGAAGAAACATGCAATGCTTTATAAGAAAGTTTTCATGAGAACCTTTTAAAAATTTGTCTATATCCTGGTCAGAAAAAGCAAGCAGATATTCACATTGCTGAAGACATTTTGCAAAAATATTCTATAAAATGTTTCAAGAGCCTGACAACTAATTTTGAAGAAACATTAATCAAGGTATATCCAATGTCAAAAATATTCAATTACTAAAAAAGAGAAACAGAGTTAAAAAGGAATGTACACTATCTGATGTACCATATTACTGGTCCCTTAGAAAGTTTGTAATGTACCTATACAAAGAGGTAACGATTAGAACTGTCTCATTTTCTTTAGTCCTAAACCTCTAATTATGTAAGCATATGCATTGTTTTAAGCAGCATTACTCAATCCTATGCCAATATGATCAAATACAGAATTAGTATTTGTTTAAGAGATTTTAAGTGTCTTCATYACAGATATGCACACTGAAGTCAGTTGACTGGTCTTATATTAAGGTCCTGTCTACACTGGAAAGTATAGTTTGAAATTATAACTATATTGGCAGAGATACAATGGAAAACCCTGCTAGTGGAAGTGTGAGGTAAATTGCATTTTCTAGTCCAGTATTTGCTTGAAAATGATTTAGATGTTACTGAAGAAATATTCCCAAGCTCACCCATCATGTTCTCTCTTTCATTTATAGTGTGGTTTGCAGTAGACTTTTTTCTAATATCTTCTAGTTTAATCTATGGGAGCTGTGGGTGTGGGTCTCTTCATGTATCCAGGTAGAAGAATACTGTGTGAATTACATAGTTTAATTATTTTTCTCACAGTATGCTACTTACAGGCTAAGAAAATTAGTCACAGTGATAAATAAAATTTTAGGATACGTCTTTCTGGAAATACTTTAATAAAAATATTAAAAGTACATCTCAGAACAATACAATAATAGTTATTGAATTATGAGCTTCAGTGAAATAGTGAGAGGAAAGTAAAACAATAATGTGCTAGGATGTACAGGGAGATGTCATTTTGAGGTAGTCATATTAAAATGTTATTCCAACAAAATAAGTATGAGCTGCTGAAGATGTTTCATCTCAATTATATGTTAAAGCAAAGAGTATGCTTTCAGTGATTTGCTGTTTTTTTCTCTCTCCCTTTCTCTCTGTCTTCCCCCTTTTCCTACTCCTCCTTTCTTTTCCCCCCACCCCTGCTAGCTGTCTGTCCTACAACCAAGCCATTATTTTTCAAGGTCAGATTTATTAGAAAAATTAATGCTTACAGCCCGACAGGAAGATAAAAAAGTCATGCGTATGTTTCGGAGTAATATAATATTTTCCTTATAACAAGGACTAGTTGAAAGTCATTTACAGTTTTGACTTCTATGTTCCTGAGAAACAAGTGGCCAGAAAAACTTACTAGTGACATGTTACCAGCAGACAGTTTTAAAAGAAAGATGAGGCCTGAAAATAAAAATATTCTAGGTGGTGTGGCACATGTAGAAGGTGACAAAAAGTTGTGGAGAGTCACAGGAAAAACACAAACCAGAAAAACAAGATGGAGAATGGAAAGTGGTGGTGAGCAAATAGGTAGGGCGTGGTAAATTTGGAGTTTTGAAGCAGGAAGGCAATTCTGAATTAGTTCCTGAAATGAATAGAAATCCAGTGAAGGGGATAATAGATGAAGGTGAAAGTCATATCTCCTAAAGCATAAGAATAGTCTGGTTGCACAATTTTGGACCTCCTGAAGTTTAGTGAGCAGGGAGATCACAGAAGATGAAATTGTAATAGCTGAAATGGGACACAATAAAGTATGCTAAGTAAGATTTCTAAAGTGGCAATGTGAAAGGTAGTTCTAAGCCGAACATGTAGGCTGATTGCTGAATTTCAAGTATTTAGAGCAATGTGCTATTTTCCCAAAGTGAAAGAAAAGCAAAATAGTCCCATGTAAAGAAAAAGAAAAACCCTAACCATACAAAATAGCATTCCAGGAGAGTGTATTATTTAATCAGAGTTAAATAATAAACTTTTAGAGCATTATTGTGAGAATACAGCAACCCATTAGCTATGAACAGCTTACTTTCAGTGATTTTCTGCAAAGCAAGAATTTGGGCCTTTTTTTTTTTTAATTATTATGAAAAGAAAATGGAACCAGGCTTGATAGGAGTTTTTATAATGGATGAGATACTTATGTGCCAGAAAATCCTGAATATGCTTTCTTTAATACAGGGGAATTTACTCTTATAATTTTTTTTGTGACATTCTATTAGTAAGATGAAATCACTGAAGTATACTAAGCGCTATAAAGAATATGTTTAAAATTTTTGTAGACTGCTAAACCAAACATATATTTATATAATTCTAGAAAGCACCAGATTAGAACAAAAAAGTGTCGATGAAATACTGAGTTATGCTTCCAGACAGAAGCTGAGAATTAGAACAGAAATCTTGACTTGCAAAAGCCTTCAAGATTCATCCCTGAAAGTACAGAGATGTTTTCCTTCTTATGACATCGTATGCCTCTTGCTGCAATGAGAAGCACTTACAGGTTCTGGGCTTTATCTTCATTCACTGAACTCAGATGGTTCATCCAAAATCTAGTCTGAAGAACCATGATGTATTTTATTAGGACCATGGGTAGTCTGTTGTGAATATTGTGTTTCAATCAGTAGGAACTCAACCTATGTCTTCTCTTTCTACAAGACTGTGTCTCGGTATTATGTTTTTAGAAATGTGTTTGTCTACTGTGATTCACTTTTACTTTTTTCATCTTTTAAAACTGCTAGTATATTCTACATCACTGAGCTATGTATACTTGCAAAAGGCACTCACAAACTGCCTGCATTTCTTCTTCTGGAGCATTGGGGGTTGCCCCTCTGCCTGGTGGATACTGGTGGTGGTCAGGTCAGCACCAAGCAAACAGTGGAGCAGCTCTGCAGCTGCACCATGATCTGAACTGAGGCAGAGGCCTGCTCATGTGAATGACATCCTAAGGACATCCTCCAGATTTGATTCTCCTGGACAAAAACCCTGGATCAAATCTGGGGAGAGAATGGACTTCAGATGGGAAATCACCAGGATATTGCTGCAGCTGAACCTGTAAAGACATATCAAAATTCACAGCATTTGACTGGCTCTTTTAAAAGCCCTGGAGAAGACAGCCACTGCAAATCTGTCATTTACAGCTCTGTTTTGAAATCGTCACAGAGCTTTCCAAATGTGTCTCCAAAGAGGTTCAGATTCCTCACTAGAAGGCTGGGACAAGCACCTAACCCTCAGAGCTTTTTCACCAAACCTGCTTATTAGATGTCCATGTACACTGCCTGTGTATCCATTCTTAGGCTGGAAGATGTCCTTACTGATTACCCATGTCTTCTGTAATTTCAGAAACAAATGAGGAGAGGCCTGTGTGGTTCAAGACAGCCATGGATCAGGATGTACTTGCAAGCATCTTTTTGTGCCAGAAAACAAATATGCGTAATAAGGATGTCAACACTATAGCAAAGGTTTCCTTCATAATTTTTATATGAATAACAATATTATCTCTCTGCAAAAAGTGTTAGTCAGACTGGACAAATGTCCAGTGCTCCTCAGATAAGTGCTCCAAATTAACARAGGTTTCAGAAAGGGCCTTCAAAATGTTCTGAAGGCCTGGAAAATGTTTTGTGCTGAGACAGTTAAGTGAATTGTTTATCCATTTGAAACAATGAATTGATCGCAATGTAGAAATATGAAAATGAGAAAGAGATTTTACAAGGCAGAATCTCACAAAAAAWATATATATATATAGGAGAGGCACTCCTTGGGAGGGAAAGTCGGATGAAAAAGATTACAAAAACAAGGTGAAAATTCTTCAGTTAGCATAATTAACCATTGGAATAACTTACCCAGGAACGTGATAGACTTTCAACACTTAACTCAAGGCTAGATGTCTTTCTAAATCATATGTTCTAGCTCCAACAGAAGTTATAGGCTTGATGTAGAGTTTGCTGGGTGAAATTCCTTGGCCCATGTTATGCAGGAGGTCAAACAAGATGACCGTGATGGTCTCTTTGAGCCTTGTATTCTACAAGTATATGAAAATACGGTCATTAATTTCTCTGGCATGCAAGATTTACACCCTCAACCTCTTCCTTAAACCTGCCACTTGCTCGTTATTTATTTATTTATTTTGTTGGGTTTTTTTCCATGGCTGTTTTTTTGGAACTTCATTGTACAGAGTGGTCATTAACTGTGATGCAAACGCCAATGTTTCCATGGAAACCCCTGTCCACTACAGAATATACTAGAGCAATTTTTGAACCATTTGTCCATTTGATTAATTATGTCTTTGTGCTGAAGGCGGCTTGGCTTGATTGTCTCATCATGTATTAGGGAAGCTACTGCTCTAACAAATGGAGCTATTGTTTTGGGTCTATTCATCTTGGTACATCCCTGAGAGCTGATAGACATTTCAACAAAATGACTGTCCCTTAATGAGCTGCAGCTTGTCAGAGTTGTTTAGGGCTTCATGCTAGGCACAGACCACTGCCATGACAGCTTCAATTATTATGGCAATGAGTAGGATGTCTATAAAAGAGTCTATAGAAGACAATGACCCTGGTTTTGATATCACATAGTTTGTAATTACCAGCTATATATACACTATATGATAGATTCATAATAGATTCCAAAGCTTTGAGATAATTTTCTGATGAACAAGCTAGCTCTTCAGACACAAAGAAAAAAGAGATAAAATACTTTCCCTAACCTTTTTATCTGTTTTTAGTAAAAACAGAAAACAGAACCCACAAAACAAAACAAAAAAACTCACAGAAAATATCAGCCAGTAATTGTTTTCAGTTTTGCTGTGTTGGTAAATCACAGACACTTCAGTTTTCTGTACTTAGGTAATTTCCATAGCTGTTATGATTTTTTTAAACGTTAATTCTACCTATTACGAGTACTGAAAATGTACAAGGAATATGAAACAATTTGAATAGAATATGCATGGCCAGGAAGGGAAAATATATTTTTCTATCAAATTATTATATAAATCTCTACAAAATTTATTCTGGCCCTTGCTCTGTCAGCCCCCCTCAATATTTTTGTAATTTTAGTGGACTTGTCTGTCAGTATGTTGTTTACATTAGTGAATATGTAAGCAGCGTGGGATTATGTCAGACACATACCTGCCTATTTCTGGCAACAGGTTTCACATATTTTGAAAAATAATAATGGAAATATTAGAAAACTATATTACTATTTTGTCAATGTTTACAACAGCATAGAATTTCTCCTACAGAGATGTGTGCTTCTCAAAGAGAAAATGGGGATCCAGTCAGAGTTAACAGAACAAGAACTAAGCTGCCTCTAACCAGAAGCTAATTATGAAAATCAAGATAGACTTTCTACATATTTAAAAAATGTAGATTTATGATTTCCATTCTTAGATGTTCCATTCAGTGAACTAGCATGAAGAGTCAGTGTATATGACATTTGTTTTAAATATTTTTCAGTGCAGAATCACTGATTAAGCTGTGCCCCTAATAATCACAGATGGAAGTCAGCACCCTGTAGCTACCAACAGCCACATTTAATCAGTTAATAACTGTGGATTAAACTTAATTCAGATTAATTTGTATTAGTTTAGAATTTGTAACTCAATTGCTTTCATATTAATTTACATGTTGTCTAGACATGACATCATATTGACTCTTTGTTTGGCCCAAACACTAATTACAAACCTTGCAGCTAATGAATGCAAAACTTTCAGTTTAAAAACAAAATAGGATTTCTGTCTATACTGTACTAAAGACAGCTCAATATTACAGTTTAGAGTTGCAGGTTTAGCATTGCCTGGGAATAGCACTTCTTCATTTGCACTTCAACCTCCTTAAACAAAGCATGTTGTTCCTACAAGAAGAATGTGGCTTTTGGAAAAGGAAGTTGCTATCATCCATCAAAAGTTGTTAGCCTCAAATTCTTCTGGGAAAAGCCCAATGAAGAAATCAAAGGATTAAAAAAAAAGAAGAAGAAAAAAAACGTTCTAACAATAATAACTGCTGTGGTGCAAATTGGACTGAACCACTGTCAAGGTTATTTTATCATTTATAATTGTATCTATTCTGGGAGGCCTTTCACATGAACCTGAGCTCAGTCCTCACTTCTTGTGATGGTATTTAAATCATTCATTTTCAAAGCACACTCTCTCAAATAAGAGAAAAATGTTGAAAATCATCTTTGGTTTCCATTAGCTTGATGTGTACTGTTTTTCAGTTCTTTTAGTTTAGTTACATTAATTTTTTTACATAGGGGCCAAGATTCCTTAACATGTTTTACAGAGAGGACAGAATCATGTTTAATGTTATACCTGTTAGAAAAAGAATCTTGAAATAATTTTGGTTAAGGAATCAGAAAGACTCATTTATTACCTTGAAATTTTTACCAACTCACTTCAACTTAGTAATAAAAACATAAGTGATTTATATTATCCTGAAGATGTTAATGTCTTACTTAAAATTTTAGTTTGTCTGTAGTGCCTTCATAAAAACTCCCCTGATTTAATGCTTCAGGCAAATGTAGAAAATAATTCAGAGTAGGAAACCAAGTTGGTAACACCAAGCTGGAACACAGCTATCCCCATCTGCTCGTTACCTTAATGGTGGCGAACAGAGGTAAGAACTGAACGAAAAAGAAGGGCCAGACAAAGTTTTGTTTTATTTTTTTTTTGCTTATCTTAATATTCCCCACAAAGGTTATATAGTCTCTCTTGCACAACATAACAATAATAACTGTGATGCTTATAAGCAGGTCTAGTAAATGTTAACAACTCTAAGAATGACTACTGCTCAAGCTACTTTCTTTAACCATGCGCTTATTTTTTACCTGCTAGATAAATAAAGCTTGACATGCCCATCTGTGGTGTAGTAGTGTCACCTAGTGGCCAGTGCTGTCCATCACCAAAGACTGCTTTCCCTAGGTGTTCGTTCATAGCAGGTCGCTTTCCATCCGTACAAACTCTATTTGCAGCATATGCTACCAGTGCAGCTATATCACTCATTGGCATGACACTTTTGTTTGCATGTAGTATTATGGGGCACAATTTCCAAATAGCTTCCACAATTAATGCTGCAGTTTTATGTCAGTGGCACAGCTGATAATCGGAGTTCTAACTTTATGCATGCATAAACTTCGTTTTCTACATGCAGGCTGCATATATATGATAATAAGTTGAGGAGCTGCACATCTACCAACCACACTTTACAGTTAATGTATTTGAACTTGCAACAGCAAAGGATGTGTCTTAATTTATGACATGCACATGTTCTAAAAGTATGGATGGGATGAATATGGCATACAAATAACCAGGTAAGATACATAGTTTTGACATGTAAGATTGTTAGTTGTGGGAGATTTTATTTTCATAAGCAAATGCATAAATAAATAAGCAACTAGTAATGAACTATTTGTGAGATTACAGAACTAAATTCTGAGAATGAAGAAAAGTTTTATCTGTCAATTAAACACCAAATTTAAAAGTTATTTTCTTAAAATTATCGGGTATGAAATAATAATATTAAATTTAAAATGCTGCTATTAGCTTTGATCATCCAGGAATTGAAATTTTATATTACTGATAGGTGAAAATATTTAAGAATCTTCTTTGTTTGTACCACAGATGAGCTAAGTAAATAAACAATAATTAATCTTTTGAAAATTCATAAAATAATGACTCACATGAAAGTTCTAGATAAAGACAGAGAAAATACTAGAACTAGAAATTATGTCAATGAGTATCTTTACTCAAGGATAACATGAAACACAGGAATAAAAGCAGAGAGAAATAAAATAATTCTATGAAATTGAGAACAAATAATTAAGATGCATTTTTTGCCATAGTGTGTTTTTTTTCTTCTTATAATAATAAATCAAATAAATCTCTGTATCATTGCTCCACACCACATACCCAAACATTTTTGACTTACAAACTGGATTTTGCTTTTTTTATTTTTCTCTCACATTTTTCACTTAAAAAAATACCTGAGGCAAAAAATGYATATGGAAGATTGCATTGCAAATCTCCATGTTCCATATACTTTTGCAGATTAAAAAAAAAGGCAATTTCCACTTATGTGGAAAGTTTCTGAACTTGTTTTAAAGAGGTTATTTACATCTAACTATGCATATTGACACTGAACTTCACCTCCATAAAGCAAATACTAAACTAATATTTATAAAAGGTCTTAACAGTGCCAGCTTCAATCTTGGTAAGATGATAAAATTTTGCAGAGAACTCAGTAGTTTCAGAAGTACAATAGTGCTGGAACTCTTCTTACAGCTTCCTGTTTCTTTATTCCATAAAGGCATGGCATCAGGAGAGTAAGCAGTTTCTCCATGATTAATGAAACATGAGGAAAGACTTCCCAGATGCTTCTGAACTGCTCTGAAAACATAATTCACTTGCATCCTTTACCTCTTGCTTTTTATATTAAATATATGTCCCACTGCATTTGTCTGCTCTTTAAAGCAGATGGTGATAGCTTAGTATAAATATGATGGTTTAGACTAAAATTGGTCTGATTTCTTAGTCAACTTTGTAAATTAAGAGTATATTCAAGTTCAAGTTCCCACTGACACCATGATCTGGAGGTATGTCTTTTCATGTTCTCAGGTCTTCATGACACTCTCAAATGTATAATTCAAAAGCTCCCCACTGTTCTTTGATCTCATTGTTAATGGTATTGGCAGCAACTGGGAATCTTAATCAAGTTTTAAGCAGGCATACCCCGTAGCTAAGGACAGGCTGAAGTCAGAAAATATATGCTATACTCATCAAAGGAAACAATCGTCCAAAGTGAAAAGCTTTAAGAACAAGGTTTAAGAGTAGGCTTATATTTGGGAGCCTAGGAAGCATGAGGTGAGAAGCATGAAAGAAAGGACCGTGAAGTGGAAGTCAAGATTGAATACACCAGATATAAGACTTCTTTGACCCAGGCAGACCAGGTAGAATGATTATTAGAATATTAAAAAACAAAACCTTGAACAAGGCAGGGTTTTGAAGATTTGTTCTAGTCAATAACAACTTGTAGGATGCCCTCACAGACCAGGAAAACACCAGTCAGACTTGCAGGAGCACACTTGGCCTCTGGGGGAGCTGACTGCAAGCACAGTTGTCTTGACTCCTCTGCAAGAAACTGAGATGCAGGCGCCTGACTGTACAGACAAACTACAGCTTGGTTGTCCATGTGAAGCCTGCAAAGAGCTATGAAACTAAAAAATTTGCCTGGGGAATGTATGTCTGTATTGTAAATTTATCAGGSATACACAGTTTTCATTTGTACCTCATCCTTCCAGTCTACAAGACCTATACTTTGACAATATATCCATCTTCAGTTTGCTCTAACTGATTCCTCAGCCAGAGAAACTTGGGTTTAGGAATTGACTGGTTCATGACAGAGCTCTTTCCTATAAATTATATGGATTTAGCAAGTTGGCCTGAACCAAACTGTGTAATTCCCAGACCTTCAGTGATTTTCCTGAGTCTAAATACCAGATTAGATGCTAACCTTGCCATAACAAAATCCCCCAAACCTCAGACTATCAAGTAATCCTCTTATCTAAAGCAACCTTCTACTGCCAGGCCTGCTATAAAAAATAAACTTTCATGTGGGATTTGCATTCTTGCGGCGATATGGAAGAATTGTGTGCAGGAGCGTAGCTTTAGTACACACAATAGCACCAAGCAGTAGTAGAAGAATACTTCCCAGGCCTTAGCCCACAGTGGCTGTCACAAAAGAAAGTTGAAAAGCTGATGGTACAAAAACGTGAAGGCACTCGTTTTAAAATCACAGGACTGAATTATGTTTTTGGAGGTAGTATGCCATATATTCTCACTGTAAAAATATGCCAACTTCCCACAGCACAAGAACTTGCAGAAGCTTACAGTAGGAAGAGTTCTTACTACCCTCCTTCAGTGGTTTTTCACCTCTTCCACATCATGCCAGTGGTAGCAAAATGCTGAGAGAGCCCTAGAACTTGTTCTGAGACAACACCAGCACACAGCTGAGCATCAAAACTAACCTCTCCAGGTCTTGCAAAGGAGCTTCCAAGATCACTCATCATGCCACTGCCACTGATGAGAGGAAAGCTTTCAAGAGTGTTTTCCAAGAACGCTGCCTTCGAGGGTAGAGGAACACAAAGGAGTGGAAAGTCTTGAATAGAAAGGACCCTATGGGTTCAACACTGCAGAGTCTCCACGTCAGGGTTGTATGTCACCTGTGAGTCAGGAAAGAGACAGAGCAAACTTGAGGGGATCTAACAGACTGCAGCTGAGTATGTTGTGTTCCCACATTAACATTTCCAAAAACCCAGAAATTCTTTCTTTAATGAAGTAGCATAAGAAGGTGAACACATTACGCAGGAAGATTTTTTGTTCCCTACAGACAATAGCTGGGACTGAATTCCTATCTCTCCTGATTTGCAGAGCACCTGCCATCCCAATACCTCCGACCACACAGTGAAAGCCAAATGGAGACAGTAATTACACTGGAATGGGGGGAGCTTTGAAACTGTGATACAGCCACTACTTCCCTAAGTAAGGAAAGGTAGCATTAGCCTGCTTTTCTAGGCTCTCCACTTGCATATCTCTCCATAAGTTGTCCTTGATGGATATAATCAGCACCTAAGCAAGAACCTGCTATGAGGTTGCCCACTTCTCATTTCTCCAAGCCAAAAACTTATCCACACTGTCCTGACTGTGGATAATGCCATGAGAGCCCTCCAGCTACAATGTCAGACCTAGAAATATAGTACCACCTTCTATTGTCCAAACTCGGTTTGGATGGCAGTCTTTTCACCTGGGAGATTCTCCCTTCTCCCATCAGTGAGCAATGCAGCACAGCCAGGCCATATCACTTTTTAACAGGATTTTGAACATTTTTGAACAAGCTAAGTGGATCTATCTTTGATACTGAACATTCCCCATTATGGACGAACCTCACCATTGTTTAGACCATCTTCACCTGACCATCCCATTTAACATAGACTGTTCCCAAAGAGTGATAAGGCAGCTCTTTGGCAGTCTCTTCATGGGAGGTTTCCCCAAGAGCAGAGGCTTGATCAGGGTGGATCTTTCCTGTCTAACATGGATAAAGACAGGTTTGTCTCTCTCCTAATCTTCATTGGGTTTCTCAAGGTCAATCCAAGTTGATATTGACTTCAACCCTACTATTGGTGACTTATGTCTCGAACAGCCACACTTGCAAAGGGAGGAGACCCCTGTCAATGCTTCTCTGGCCTGTTCCTTTAGAGCAGAGCCATACCAGACGAGTTTTCCTGGATTCTGATCTGATCTCATATATGCTGTTGACAGAAGCCTAGGCAGATAGTCTAGAAATGAAGGCCAGTGAGAAGGACTGAAAGAAATGTGTTCGTATCTCTGTGAAAACTTATCAAGTTAATAATACAATGGCAAAAGTGAAATAGAATAAACACAGCAACAAAGAAAAGGAAAAAAAAGTGAGTCTAGGAAAAATATAAGGGAGGGAAATATCAAGTAAATAGAAATATTTATGCACATTAAAACATAATCCTACTTGGTTAACTGAAACCATTTTTAACTTTTTCAATTAAAAAAAGAAATATTTCAAATCTTCTTGTCTTTTCCACTTTGATGATTTCTAAAAGGCTTTCATTGACTTTGCTGCTGAATGTAAGAGGATTATGCCTGTGTGCTGTACCTGACATCTACCTATTTACCAAGAGACATTTGTATATTTAAGCATGCATACCTTAAACAGCACCTACTTAAGCCCCCACGAAAAGTATTACATTTGGTAACTACATTCTTGACAAGTACCTTTATTTGTTAACTTCATCTGTGACATGCCTAATCTTGGTTTGTGAAATCCTCTTTTGGGTCTCATTCTCCCAAGATGAACTCATCTGACTACATCAGTCATGGTCTGGTGTGAAGGCCTCACATGACAGCTGTGATTCTCCCTGCAGACCTAAGCATATGACTAGAAGGCAATGGCATTCAGTCACCTGACCAGCTTCTTAAAATTGAAGTTTTTTTGCTCTAGAAGAGCTGCATTATTTTCTATTTATACTTGTTTGGCACTTATTCATTTCCTGAAAAACACTTCTTTGGTTTCCTATCCACAAATGTGATCTGAATTTGATTGCAGCTTCAGCATCAAGTTGTTTCTCTGAATTTACAGAGTAATGAAACGCAGGTGATGTCTGACACTTTTTAACTAACAGCACATTAGAATATTCTCTCCCAAGAATGTCCTACCACCATTCTCTAGGCTGTTTTGGCATGGGTACTTTTAGTATGTATTCTCAGGGTTGCACTATTTTGTGTACAATGGCACTATAATTCTGAGGGTCATTGAATATATAGTGGTTTCAACTCCTAAATGACTATCCCAGCAATAAAGCTGAAGAACCTTTCTGACATGCTCTTCCTCTTCCTATTGCTCATGGTCTTCAAATATGGAGCACTTGATAGCAGAGGTTAAAGGATTCCTTTCTGAGGGTACTCGGCGACCTAGAGGAAAGGGAATTTGTCTGAGTATACAGGGACTTTCTCCGAAAGCTGTCTCTGAATTAGAGTAAATTGAGCTTTCACCTCCCACCTCACCTCTGCTTCCTTGCACCTTTTTATGAGTACAGCTTAAGCCCTAGTCTTCATTTTCACTTCTGTATATGCTTATTGTTTTATAATCGTTCCACACCCTGTTCCTCTCTCTCCAGGAAACATGCCCTCAACGTCAGTTCCATCAGCAAACAAAACTTTACACTGTTTAGTATCTTATTAATCCTTTCCTGTAGAATTTAATTTCTCACTTTCTGTTCCATATGTGTGCATTATAAATAACCTCCTGAACATGCTATTATTTATTTTAGTACCAGCACAAACTCATTTGCAAACACATACCATCACACACAGACACATATATGGTATTTTGCCTATCCATTTTTCATGGTCATATCATAAATAAGACTCATGTATAAAAATGTCCTCAAATCAAAATTTTGAACATGATATTTAAATTGTTTTCCCAGGGAAGCAAAATGACTTTTTCCTTTTACTTTCAACAAGTAGGTGCAAGAAAGGATTACCTCAGTATTCCCATTTTTGTTTTGTTTTAAAAAGAGTGTATAGCCCTGAGAGCATTTTTAAAAGCTCTGAAATAGGTATTTATGTATAATCTGTCACGTACCGTTCTTTGAGGAAGCTGACCAACCCACTTGTAACTGTTTGTCAAAATTCTCCTATTACTTTCTACTCTGATATCATAGAATGATATTACAAGGAGACTCACCTGTATTTATGTGACTGCTTTTCTCCAGTCTAATTTCCCACTTTCAAATTCAATATATGACGAGCCTAACCAAAGAAATCCCATGGGATTTACACCTGGTAGCAAATTACTACTTTGGCTGGTTTTCAAATAAACATACAGTGAAAGAGAAGGCTGAATGGGGGGGTGGGGAAGACCAGAGTCCACGTTAGGAACTCATTTCCACCAGCAAGTGTAACAACAGGGGAAAAGACTTCAAATGCCCTTCAGCAGAAACTGGCAGGCAGGGGAGACAGAGAAGCCTTTTGCTCACATCTTTTGCTGTAAGATGTCTAAGTATGTTATCTCTTTCCCATAGCTGTCAATGTCAGCTTTGATCACTAATATATTGTCTTGGCAGAAAGACAATCTAACCTCGATCCGTAAAAATTTCTGCTTATGCAGAGCACGTCTTCCTAGTGCAGTCCCAATATACTAGCCCAGCTGTATTTCACTTTATTTAATAAAATACATTAATTAAATCAGCTCGTCTTATGACAGAAATGTTAAGAATCAATCAAGAACCATTTGTTTTTCCTTATGTTAACATATTTTCCCATATAATTTCTTGCAACAGCATTTCTAAAGGGATGTCATCTACTTTGAAATCATGTTTAAAATATTTTACTTACTGGGGCATTCTGCTATTGAGTTATTGATGGCTCTTCAAGGAGATTCTGGCAGAGCAAACGTTTATTTCACAGCATGGATGCCAAAGCATATCCAGCACTGACCAATGGATTAATTCCTGTTCAGAAAGAGCATAATCTGATGCCTTTTGAGATCTGTTAATCTATGTGTCCATCAAGCAGCCTTCTGCAGTACCATATGCTTCACTACATTTCTTTTTTTTTGGGGGGGGGTGAGGTAGGGGGGGAGGCTATAGAGGTAACCATCACATTTACTCTATCACGACAGCAAGTGGCACTGATATAATTAAGGCTGCCCAATGCTTTCTATTACAATACCCCTGGTTTATGTATTGTAATTTCTTTGTCAGACCTCAGATATTTGGACTGAAATTTTCCATGTCAACTGTCTGCCTCAGGCAGACCTTTTTTAGTGTCAGCAAAACCAGATCAACCATTTCTCAAAATGAAGTTAGGAAACTACACACTGTTTCCTCCTCATTTAAACAGTTTTAGGTTTGCTTTGCTGAGAAACAATAGTAGATCCATGCTTTGGGAAAAGGGTCAGATATCCCTCAGAAGGTCACAGGAGCATAGCACTAGCCACAAGCCAGTTTTTGTCTCTATTAAATGTGCTCAAATAAGGTGAAGTTTATCACCTAAACACAAGTGCCATTTTCATCGATAGAGAAATGGCCGCTAAATCATCCACACGCTTCACGATTTCCCTCCAGTTTGGTCTCCTAATTGGAGGCCAATCCAGCGATGTGTAGTTGAAACACCTTGTGTAGACAATTAGGAAAAAGGACAATTACCTGCCTGACCCCCCTGGTTTGTCCATCAATGGTGGGCTAATAAAGAAATCTCCATCAATTCCCTGCTGAGTGGCACTTGCCATTTCAAGACAGAATTTTACATTGGCAAACAATATTTTTCAGAAACCCCAGTAACTGTGAAAAGCTGTTGTATTTTCTCGGTAGAAAATATGTTCCATGAAAAGTGAGGAAATTTGCAGAGATCCTTCTTCAGAAATGTGTTGTCTCTTGTCAAGGTATGAGTGTGGTTTACACCAATCAAAGGTCAATTGCAAAATGATGAAACAGCAAATTTGTTTGTAGATAAATCAGTAACAGAATCAGCAAAAAAAAAAAAAAGACACCCACCCACCCTAAAACATCCCATACAGAAATTCTTATACCAGTCAAAAGCCTGACTAATAAATAACTCATGCTACCTTGAACTGATAGAAGCTAAATCTAGTAACACATCAGAAGTAGCAAATTCCAGAAATGTGGGTCCTGGTGGTCTGTAGGAGATTCAAAATTTGCAGTGAAAAGGTTTCAGAAACTCTTAAACTGGATGGAAGACATAAGGGAGGTGATAACTTCTTATACAGCCTTAACCCACTAGAATACTTGCATCAAATTCTATTCCACAAAAAGACATCAGTGAATTAGAAAGGATGTAAAAATGAAATAAGGTTAACACGATACACTCTATAAAATGTAACTATAAAAAAAGCTTGAGAAAGAATAGCAAGAGGAGATATCAAAGTTAAGGACAGAGGGAATATGGTCATGAGTTAGCCAATTCAACAGCTGTTTGCTTTTGGAGGTCTTGGCACAATGGATTTTAAGTCTAGAAGGGCCTGAGGGGTTGTCAGACATCCAGGCTCTTTCTGGTCTAATGTCAAATAAGGGCCTTTCCAACCAAAATTCTTAGAGCTTTTCTGAGCACTAATTCTCCAAAGTAGAAGAAACCCTCACTGTTAATTCCAGTTTGCTAGGCAAGACCCTTTGGCTTCTTTTTATCTCACTCCAGTTGCAGAAGAATCTTGATGAAACTTGTCTTTGCTGTCAATTGACATTGTCTTCACAGATACTTCCAGCAAAAGTAACAGATAACATACTGAATTTCAAGAGCTACAGTCTTGAATGGCTCTACAATACCATTTACTATTAAAGTATCTGATTATGTTTAGCTGGATTTAGCATTTCTGCTTTCATAAGCGTAGACCAGCACTCATTTATATCACTGTAAATGCTTACTTAAAAATTAAAAGGAGGATCATTCAGGAAACTGAAAGCTTAAAGTTGGAATAATGCAAAAAATAACAGATTAACAGAAGAAATTCAAGTTAGATATCAGCTGGTTAATTCAATCAGCAATAAGGAAGTCTCTAAAGCCGCACCAGAGGTGTTCAGAGAGGCAGTAGATGCTACATGAGGAAATCCTACTCCATAGGCTGAGTCTTGAACCAAATGACCCACAATCTCCCTCCTACTATAAGCTCTAAGAACTATGACAACTGTAATAAGTGGTGACGCTTGTGGAATTTCTTCCTGCCATGAAGGAAAAATTATTATGTAAATGCTGTCACATGTGATACATCATCTACAAATTTTTGGAGTTGTTGCTGTAGCTGCCATTTAAATAAACTTCCCTRAAAGAGAGTACAAAAAGCATAGAGTTATTTGACATAATAGAAGTTCACTCTGAGGCTCCCTACACATGATGTCTTTGTCTTATTTGCTCCTTGGTGGTGAAAGGACCAGGACTGTCTGAAATATCAAAACTCAGGAAAGAAAAGCCATTCTACAGTTAACCTGAAAAGCAAATATTCTCAGCTCAATTTGGCTTATTCTGCTTAGTAAAAGCTAGTAGAAAGAGCACTGGGTCAACACTATGATTTTGCTTCATTTCTTGTAACTGATGAAAGTGAATGGAATGGTGTCATGTAGATGACATCTCCTTGAATTCAGCAGCATTTTTAAAATGTTAACACATTTTTTTCATATTTTATTTTTAACACTGTCTACTGGAATGGAATATAACTAATTGGCTACATCCACCGATATTTTAGCTCCCTTATTCCCAGTCTTCCCCTTCTGGCCTACTATCAGTCTCATCCCATTCTATTTTACAGAAAACTCTATCTCCAACAGAGCTCTAAACACTCTCTTGTATCATCTCAGTTAAATACTGTCTTCCTCATCACTGAAAGAACCAGAAATGGCATACAGGGAATACACCTGAAATTTTTTAGGAGTTGTTCTGAAATGAAATTTCCTTCTTGACTTTAAACAATGCCATTACAACTCCTGGTCATATCTGGCCACTTCATACTTGTCATTCTTTCTGAAATGCATGCTCCCAGATTCATTAGGAACTAGAAGATATTTACAAAATGTTAGAACACAAAGTTGTTGTTGCTAAGTTGGGGTGAGTTAACAACACTTACAGTGGTTTTTCAGCTATCAGTAAAAATAAAAAAATCTACATCTCTTATTTCAGAAACTTAAATTGGTGTTGCAGACAAATATTCTTTAAAATGTTTTGTCTTCACAAGCTTTTTCAGTAGAAGAATTAAATAAGATTGTCAATAATTTATTTAATCTGAGCATGAACATCAATCTGAACTTTGTATATGTGTACATAAGAAAAAGAAAAAAAGAGAGAAAAGAAAATATGCTCCTTCTTACTAAGGAAAAGTAATAAATGTGTTAGATATTCATAGCTGCCTCTGGTATACCAGCCACTAGTAAATATAGTACTACTAACATGGAGGAAATTATAATAAGCAAGAAGTACATTTAAAATGTAAATTAGTTTATTTGATTGCATAATCTAGTCTCAAAACACATCAAACCTACAAACTGTCTGACAAGTGAGTTTGCAAAGTGAGATTAGCTCTGTACTAGTGACAAATAATTTTGATAAAGTAAACAATTAAATTTCCAATATTTAGAGAAAAGGAAACTGTTCTGGAAATAATGCCCAGAATAATTCTAATTGCCATCCATAAATTTCTTTTTTTCTTTTTTTTTTTTTCAACCTGTGCTGTTGATGGAAGATAAGAAACCATCAGTTACTGACATATGTTCTTGAATTTCCTGGGCAATTGTTTCTGGATAATAATTTTTCGGATTAGGAAACTTCAATTTCAGTTGGCAAAGATTCAGAAATGGGTAAGCTCTTCTATTTTTAAACTGTCAGGTTTATAGTTCTTTCTGCCTTGCTCACATGCCAGTGATGTAGTGGCATGCACATACTGTCATCTTTATTCATTAAAAGAATAGAGCATCCCGAGCTTTTTTGATGACTGAGACAAAGTTCTTTTCAAAAGGAAAGATACCATACCACCCCCACCTGAACAGCACTCATAACAAAACTTGTCCATGCATATTTTCACAGCAGAGAGATATCATTTACATACAAATGACCTATTTTTCTATATTAAAAGGGAATACAGCATAGATGATAGTGAGTGAAACTGGAGAATGGGTCTATCCAGCTAGAACACATAGCAATGAGGATCACCTCTCTGTCTTTCTGTATTAAGTAACATCCATCTGGTAAATCCAGATATATTTTTGCCATTTCCTTTCATACAGCTGACTGTCTAACACTCAGGAAAATATCTGCCACGTATATATGACCTCTTTATCTGCCGAATGTTACTTCCTAATGCATTTATATTATTTGAAAAATAGTTTCTTTACTTTTTCAAACTTTTTTAATTATCATGACCAGTTTTCAATATTCTCTATTTGAATTCCATTGCTAAGCTCTGATCAGATAGAAAGTCAGAGATGGAATTGTCCCGATCTTTCTTTCTTTGTTGGGTGATCCTTAGAAAGAGTTGACTATCTGCTTTTAAGCAGGATTTCTGTAAGTATGTATGCATAGGGTGTGGAAATTGGCTTTCTGAAAGCATAAACACCAGTGAAATCTGAAAACATTTTGTGGCAGAAAGATTAGATTAATAAATGTTTAGGAACTTAAAAGGCATCCAGGAATATCAAAATCAAAACCACACTCAAAGTTAAGYGTGTCTTTGTTGAAATGTTATTATTCACCAGCAAATGCTTGGAGAAGAAAATGGACGGTCCATGATTCTCCTGTGAAGACTAAAAATACTATTATTCCCATTTTAAAAACTGGAAAGACTTGAGGCAAAAAAGCAGTTAAAATATTTAGTTAACATTAGCTTCCTACAGCCACAAGTGGGTACCTAATTGTCAGTGGTGGTGTAAATTTTGCATCTGAAGCTCATTACCTGTGAAAATCAGCTATTTAAATATTTAAATTTGATCTATGAACCAAACTTTAGCCACTCTTTTTTAATTTTTTTGCAAGCAGACTATATATCTAATCATCTTGAATACTAAATTTCCAACTCAGCCGTAAAAGGAAGAAAACAAAATGCCCAAGAAAACCAAACTAATGTTAATTTGTGGCCCATCATTTGAATGCAGTGTTAATGGGATTCCTTAGAAATATCTGGGAATTTTTAATCTTTGAAAGAGCACTTACAAAAAGTTCCAGCAAAGCACACCAGCAAGCCAAACCAGGATGCAATCAGGAATTATTTAGATCAGAAATCTGGTTGGTATGTCTTAGCTGGCTAGTCTTTAATTTCTCTCCTCATCCCATTTATACCTCATTCATCACTCTTTCCTTCCATGTGGCCTCTCATCTCATCCCCCTCCATCTTTGCAGAAGGTGATTAAAAAGTGAAGTGCTATACCACTGCTGTTTACCTGCAGAGTTTAACTGGGTTTTGTCCCTTTACTCACTCTGCTCACAAGAGGAAAGTATTTCTTCTTTTTCTCTTGCTTTCCCTCTCTCACTTCTTTTCTCTGCTTCTTGCACTCTTTGTGTTTCTCCTGCTAACTCTGTGATTCTCCCGTTCCTTTGCGCTTGGCCACCTCTGTCTGTGCTGTCTGCATGCACAGACAGCCACATCCACAAACACCCACAAATACCATTTCAGGATTGATGTCAGAAGTTGTCAGGTTACCTCTTCTCATAACCAAACAGAAAGCACTCATGGTAGGTCTCTGTAAATGGGATTTCTTGTTGAAAGGACATAATCCAAACATGCTTTGACCATAATAGCGAGCCATCAGTGAGCAAGAAGCCTCCATGTTCCACTCTACAGTAGCACCATATGGTATCTCTCTATTCATTAACTAATGTGCCCAGTGTGAAATGCCAAGCCCCTTTACTCCTCTCTGTACTTGTATCACTCACTAATCTTTACATGAGATTTATATTCATATAAATTTTCAATTCATATGAAATATCTGTTTTATCTTTTCATCCTCTGCATCATATGACCCAACCACTCTCTCTCTCTCTCTTTTCTTTTTTCTTTTTTTTTTTGTGGTATATAATGTCAAAAAACATTCATAGTAGTGAAAATATATTATGGATCTAACACTTTCCATCATTTCACTTAGCAGCTGTTCATGTTCATTAAGTTTTTTTTTCCCATAAACCATCTTGAACTCCATAATCAAAAACACCAGCTGTTTTTCCCCACTGTTCATCACCCATTGCCTGTCAATGCATCTGTATAATTACTGTAATACTACCAGGTGGAAGATACTGTAAAAATAAAGATGCCAGGTGGGGAATAACAAAGCAGAAAAAGAAGAATAAAACAACAACAAAAAAATCAGATTAAATACTCTTTGTTCACAGTATAAAACAAGCAATGCAGTGCCAGTCATCCCCAGCATTCAGCATTCTTTCCAGGACTGTATATCTGCAGGCAAGAAGGATTAAAGTCTTAACTTGTGGTAGAATCTATACACAATGCATTATTTCTTTGAAGCAAACTATGCCAATATTTCACATGGCTAAACTCAAACTTGTCATTTGAAAATGAATGAAACATTGAAGTAGAAAATTCAGCATTTAGTGGTGGGAGGGCCTCACTGGGATGAGACATCTTCTGACAGTAAGATGTTCTCCTACTGAAGTAAACATTCCTGTTTTTATTGGCACACAACCTTCTTTTGTAAAGTTGGCTAAATTGTCCTTCTTAAATGAGCTTTCTCATTAATATCACCAAATACAAAAAATGTATGAGACTATGTCAGCATTTTAATCAGTGGGAATGTCTTTTTAATTCTACCTACTCCTTCATGCTGCTCAGATTGTTTTATTTTGTAGGCTTCAAAGCTTGACCTGATCTGCTAATCAGCTGCGAACTGAGGGCTTACAGCACACCTGGGCAACCTGTAGTCCACCAATATAATTCACATGTCTATTCCTCACCTTCTTCTCCCAAGAACTGCTGAGACATCACCACCTGGTTTGCCTGATGAAGTATTCTTGTTATCCACAACCCACTCCCAGATTTTCCCTCTTACTTTTATGTGCCAGGTGCAATAAGTAGCATGATATGACACAAAAGTACATATGATAGGGTTGTCTGCATGTTGCTCACACAACGAGCAGAGTGTTGCAACATATGACAGGAAGAATTATGAACCATAGCTTTCAGGTGGTTCCATTGTAGGTGATATGGTCAGTCCAGCCACCTTCAGTTTAGAGAAAAGTAAATAACAACCCCCCTCCTTCTGCATTTAAGAAAAACAACAAATACAGTGATATACAAATATTATTTCAAATCTTATTATATGTGTAGTGTCTTGTCAGTCCAACCAGTTTGGGTCTTATTGTGTCAGGAGATATATGGATATACCACCAAAAGGTAATCTTTTGCCTGTACGTTTTTTACATTGCCTATAATGTTGAATAGAATGCATAACCCAGTGATCAGTTTTATAAGAACAGAAAGGACTATATCACTGATTAGTTTCTAGATTCTCTGCGGACCATCCACTTCTATACATGGTGTTTATTAAATATTTTTAGGTACAGTTATTTTTGTAGATTACGCATTTTCTTAAAGTTAAAATGAGGCAATAATACATACTGTGGGTGTAAAAAACTATCTGGCAAAAAATAGACATTTGGCAATAAATTCACCTAAGCCTATTTAGTGAATATTTGGAAATTAACTTTCCATGCAAAATATAAGAAGTGTATTTTCTATTTACTGAGGTAAAAGTGTTAATTATATTGCACTATTACCATTATTGTTATCACTTTAGATATGTTTAAACTGTAAGACAAGAACACCAGTATGTTGAATGTTAAGCTATCGCTTACACTTAGATTAAAAATTAAAAATAGCAAAAGCTGCTGCCTCTACACAAGCAAAATGGCAATGTTTTAACTGGAATCAGTAGATCAATCTTAGTTTTGAAATCTGTACTAATAAGAATTTGTGTCTGTGAAGCCACATTATCAGCATGTGTAGGAACCTGGTTAAAATGCTCAATTTCTTCAGTTTCTATGCTTGCTGAGTAGAAACTGGGTTGGATTCATCAGTACTGGAACTCAGTAAGTTCGATTCTTCCTCTCTTTTTTTTTTTTTTTTGAAGCAGTAAAAAAACTTTCAGATACATTTTTGAACACTTGTATAATTTTACCCAAGAGAATTTGTGAGTCATTGCAAACATTTGAATCAGTACACATTTATAAATATTTTTAAATAATATTACAATATTTATCCCATTTGGCAGAATGTCAGACCCTTGACTGAATGTCAGCTGTTACCTAAAAACATATAGTTAACTTTTATTTCTCACTGACATTGTTAAAATATAATCAAGCTAATTTTTCAGAAATCTGGTAGAGATATTTGCTCCTAGGCAGAATATTTTTTGCCAGGTTTCAGCCTGCAGCAGATTTTTCATGGCAGATTCCTGAAAACAGAAATTTCTAAAAGAAATGCTGACACAACCTTCGTTCCTGTATAGTAGCGTGAACTCGCCACTACAATAATTAAGCAATTAGGCATGACAGAGAGTGTGAGTTTCCTGAGATAATCACACCCCTGGGGTATTACAAGTCATGATCCAGAGATAAGTGTTTTTAATCCCCCAAGGGTGTGATTATCTTATGATAACCACACCACCGGAGGAGATTTATAAGTCACGTAAAAAATCTTTAGTGTAAAGTAAAAAGTGCTTGTGCTGCAGGAGTAAGAAAGTCTGAATATAGACAGTGCTTTGTGGCTGCCACAAATTAATGAAGAACTTCAATATACACAGCCACTTCATAAAATCACCCATGAATCTCATCCGTTTTACTGGGGAGTATGTCTCAATAAAATTGTTCTGTCTTCTAATGCAGCAAATACTGGTCTGAAACTTTTGAGATGATATTGAAATTAAAAATGCAGGTTTACCTCCTACCTTTGCCTTTACCTACCTATGCTTTACCTCCAGGTTATAACAAGAACGGCCTTCCCAAATGCTATTTTCAATTCCATTATGAAATCCATACACCACAGCAGAGAGTAAATTAACTATCTTCTCTCACTTGCTTAGGAAACTCTTGTGGGATGCTCGGAAGCTCTACCAGACTGCAAAAAGAAATACTTATATTCATTCTTATGAGTTTACTTCAAGCAAAAGTGAAAAATACAGTTACTTGAAATCCTACGATTGTTAGATCTTAAAGCAACCTCATCTGTTAATCCCATTATCTTCTCCCTCTGACAGAGGGATTGGAAAACAAAAGGTTGTTTTTGCCTCTGTTGTGAAGAAACCAAGAGAAGTTATTTATAGCAGACCCTTGATGGTGGGACATCTCTTGCTTGCCAACCCTGAAGTGCCATCCAACATTCATTTACACTGATGTCTGGCTGATCAAATTAAGGTGTTATGGAACTGACCTCTGCAAAGATTTATAAAGGGGATCGTTCTTATGTTGACCAGATGCCTGAAGGCTCTTTGGCTTACTACAGACCTGCATGTATTACACGTCTTCCTGCTGGTATGGATAGTGCATTAGGCATTGACATTTCTTTCTGTCTGGCCACTACATTTGGTTTTTCATAACACTTCTACCCAACTAAGTGTTGACCACGGCTATTCAGCTATTAGATCAGGGCAATGAGAACATCACATACCCATCAACAGGGAGCACAGAGATCCTACAAACAAGTAGCCCAGGAAAGACTAGTCAGAAATAGCTAGTTGCTCAGCTCCAGGGAACACCCAATCCTGTGTTAGTTACCACTGTAACTTAAGTATTGGCAGTTACTTGTCAGCTTTTGCATCACAGCAGATATAGGTATATTTCATTTGCATTATTTAGCATTGAGGTGATAAGACTCCAAGGAATGAAAGTAAATGAATTAAAAAGTTTTAGGTATCAGTCTGGCTCAGCTAAATTTTAATGTTCTGTCACAGCAATGTGATACAAACACAAGTCTCCTGCAAGGAAGATTATTACAGCCGTAGCTGTTTCAGAGCTTGTTGCCATGAATTATACACTGACCAGGCAAAGACCTGACAGAGACCATGTCAGACTTTCAAGATCATACCTTCATTTTTCCTAAATGACATTTTTAAATAATTTGTACAAAATTATAAATAATAACAGTGATCACATATACTGTTTTACTTTCTGTATGCATTGCATACATATGCGTACAAGTGTATTTTTCAATAAACCCCAAAAGGGAAGGAAGAATTATTATTTTCATTTTATACTTTAGAGGAAAAAGAGGCACTGGGAAATTGGCCAGTGCTTCTAAGTCACTTAGGAATTTGATTTAGAGTTCTGAAGCCTTACTGCCAAATCTATGTTTGTTCTATGTCATCCAGGCTCTATGTTGTTCACTGATGTTCATGTTGAGTTGGAGTACAGGATACATTATGGGAGCCAATTCCAGGTAGAACTGAAAACTCTGTAAGAGATTCCTATAAATCCTTTGATTGTGATTTATATGTATATAAAGCTGATGAGCTCTTTAGCAAAGAGGTTCAGTTTATACTCAGTAAATAATGTTATTCTTTGCTGATTGATTAATAACAGGATTTTATTTGTGATTGTAGACAGAATAAATATTCTTAGGTTTGAAATATGTTTAAACTCTTTTATGAGAAAACGCTGTATACTACAACTTCCTTTGCATTGCCTTTGCATCTCTTGCAGAACAGCTCACCACTGCTAAGCAGGGAAAACGCAGTCAACTGAGGKTTCTAGCTCAAATTTCATTGTAGGTATGATGTTAGACCTGAAAAGGCTGATAAAGTTGGCAGTATCACAGCCAGTATTTTCTTAGCAAGGCAGCCATGCTTTAGCAGAATGGCAAAGCCATTTTTCTTATTTTCTGAGATGTAGTTAACCAGAAGTACACAACAGACAGAGCTATGAAGCAATCAAAATAATGATAAAAGGAAGGCTTATGACCATACAAAAATGTTTCAACTTTTTCCAAGAGTTTACAGGAAATACTGAGTATTTCTCTATTCATTATATCTATATAAAGAGCCATGCCATCTTCATCGAGTTTCCTCATTTCTCATCATATGCATTGCCATAATCTCTCTCCTTTTCCCAGTGGAAATGGCATTATTTCTGCCTCACACTACTTTGCAAAGTGTAAATATAACATTAACCTCATTGCAGCTAGTTAAATATTGCAGATATTGATATAAATGACATTGAAAATTCTGGACATCAGTTTTCAATGAGAATGGCTACTCCCAAGGCATCCAGCTGGCTTCTGCAAGAAATGCACAAAGTCTTCAAACCTGTTTGTTGTGAGTTCTCGTACATCAAAACCGGGAAGAAAATCCTGACCCTGCTGATATCTCATGAATTTCCATGGAAATTCTTCTCATATATATCTACACAATTATGAATATTCAATATACTGTTGGTTATTTCAAAAGCAGTAATGTACAGAAAACAATGATATTTTATATAAGACAATAGTATMATTACATCATTTATTATATAATTTATGTAATAATTTACAACAGAATAATAAGCTTCTAGGCAAGCCTTGGTTTTACCTCTTCTCAGCAATTTGACTCCTTTCTTTTTCTTCCTCCTTCTTTCCCTTTATTTTGCTCTTCCTCTCTTCACATCACATCATATCCACATAAGTACTTGGGTTTTAAGCCATCACTTTGTATTAAGCTGTATCATATCAAGTGTCTACGTTGTATCTTGTCTCCATATACAGAAAAATCAAAGCCTTTCCAGATCAGATTCCCATAAAAACACCTCTACAGCCAGACCTATCAAAGATAAATATTTTTTTTCAGATTGCTTTCAGTAACTAAAATGATGGCTGGATGAGGAATTAGAGAGAATTAAAAAGACAACATGCACTTGGCACATCATAACAGAGCATTTTAAACTACCTTATTTGAAGCCTTCCAATTTACTTGCACAAATTTACAACAGATCTCTCTTGGGCTGACATAATTATTGGCTATAAGATTGGGACATTGAAATGGAAACTCAAACCTGCCAGAATCAACAGTGGCTGGCATAATGTCCCAAGGGGAAATAAATGAAAAATGTACTTGTTGGCTTTCTGTCACTGAGTCATGACACTGCTATGGCACACGTGGTTAGTGAGGGCAGACCTAAATATTATTTATGGTCATCCAAACACATTGTACTGCTGGGCTTTAAGAGCTGTGGCATTTTCTTAATCAAGAATTGTAGAAGAAAAGAAGGGCTGGGGGAGAAAGGATTTAGGAAAGGAGAGAAAAGGAACCCATGGCATGAGGTCTATTCCAATAGTTCTTCCAGAAGAATTTGCAGCTCTGATTTCTCTTTGGATGTACTTGAATGGCAGTAGAGAATCCATAAGCGTTCCTGTAATTCGGTGAGGTCCAAATAAAATCACAAAATCCCTTTCTGTAGTACTAATTTTGATTTCTACCAGACTGGTGCTTTCTAATTTACAATCTGAAAGTCCACAAAGGATTGAACGTTCACACTAATATAACAAGGTGGCTCCAGTCCAATGAGATTGTTGATCCCATTTAGCCTGCTCAAAATAAATAGCGTTTATGGATATCAAAAACTGTTTTGTTTCCTTTCCTTTTGGTCTCTCTTCTTTCCCCTCAGTATGCGACAGAAGGAAGTTATGGGATTAATAACAGGAAAGGAATAATTAGTAGTAACCAACCTTTCTCCACCTAATTGCACAGGCATTTCTAATGAACTGAAACCAGAAAGTAAATTGATTAAGTGCTCTATTTAAACTGCATTCTTCATTTTTGTTCATAAGCTGTTGCCTACTTTATATATAGGAAGAGATGAAGGCAAGCACTGAAGTGCCACACTACCTAACCCTTGTGTCCGACAGAAAAGGCTTGGGGAAGGATTGTCCCAGGGGAGCTATTGAAACTTCTATGGAGATCAACATCTAAGTAAGAAGAACAGGAAATAGGTCAGGGAGATAGCATGAATAAGCTGTAAAGGTCAGTGATAGAATAGAGAAGTAAAGTTATGCCTGGAGAGAAATGAAAAATATGTGAAAGTGTATCAAATTGAAAGAAAGAAATAAAAGAAAAAGAAGAGTGAATAAATTGAAGGAGGAAGGAAAACTGTTTTAATATAAGCGTGATACACAAGAGAGATGACAGGATACTGGCTCCAGGTTCAAAAAAGGTGAAAACATTGAAGAGCTGAAAGTAATGGGCTTCTCCCCCAGCTTGTGTAATAATTGCTCTCTAGAAGTCCCTCTTTGCCCAGCACAGCAAGCCTGACCTTTTCTGTTTCTGCCTCCTCTGCTCATCATGTCACCTGATGGATCTTTATTCGATGGCTATATATGACACTGTGAAAACACCTAAATCTCTGTAAGATAYGGCACCAGCTAACACGGACACATACTACTAAATAACAACAAGCATAAGAAATGTGTTTGGGTGGGATTAACGGAGGGTCAGGCTTCCACAGGGGGAGGACAGAAAGAGGCTGAGGACCGACAACCTGTGCATAAGGAGCTATGCAGGAGAACAGTGTCAGCAGACAGTAAAGCTTGCTGAAAGCTGCTTTGAGCATCTGTTTAGGGAACCAGATGTAGCTGTAATAACTAGTTGTACCTAACTGGACTGACCTGCTCCCAACAGAAGCATCACTGCAAAGTGAACTAGTTCCCATAGTTCCTAGGCCTCAGGGCAGTGTGTGAGGAGGAGATTTGGGCTATAACTGTAGTCTAATATTATCCTTTACTTCTTAAGGCTCTGAGGATGTCCAGTATCATCTGAGGCCTCAACAAACAGGTAAAAATAGCTGCAAAGAGAATAGGAGTAATCTTCTCTCTATGGATATGGTGGACTAGATAAAAAAATCATGGACTCAAATTGCAGCACCAACAACCTGGTTGAGTCTGAGGCCAAATTTTCTAAGAATATCTAGAAACAGATTGCCTAAAGAAACTGTAGAGATTCAACAGAAATCTTAGCACAGGGAATAGCACAGAGCTACCTTTCAGGACTGTCCTAAGTGTAGCCTATCCTCTGCCATTAGGCAGAGGGATAAACAAATGACTCTTTGCAGCCCCTTTATCTAGTTCTGTTACTGAACACAAGTAACGTAAGATTGACTTTCCTCAGTTCCTTCCTCCTCTTGAATCTGTTTCAGACACAGTTTACCATACTTACTGTCGTTTTTGTTTTAGCTATCAGTGGTGGGTTGAACTTGTATGAGTTTTCTAGAGCATCCTTATGTTATTTCTGCTAGCATAATTAGCCCAACTGTCCTAAGAACCTGAGAACTATTCTCTTTTTGCAAATGGGTAGCTTTTTAAACTGCTTTATTATTTAACTTTATTTATTAGGTTTATTTGCTTAACTTTTAACTAGTTTCTATTAAAAAGAAACTTGTCCTTCTGATTTAACGTTGTTTTTCGCTCTTGGTACATGCAACTTTTAATAGTCTGCTAGACTGTGTGACAAACCCTGCCAATCTTCTGTGCTGCCAGCCTCACTTATTTGATTAAGAATTTTGCAGCTCTCCCTTTAATAACAAGTAATATTCCCTCTGTACTCGGGACATTTCTTCTGATTGTAAATACGGTGTGGCTACTATATGGAATCCCAGTATTTAGTGTATAGAATTTACTTTTGTTTGCCAGATTGCATTCTAGTCATATCATCTCTCTGATTTAAATCTTTGACCTTTGCTCTTGCAAAGTAATCAGGTCTCATCTTAATATGACCCTGCTTTTGTCTTTCAAGCCCCTCTGCATTCTCTGCCTTAGAGAGGCAAGGAGGAAGGTAAAGGGAGATATTCAAAACACAAGAGTGGTGCTCCTACTGTTGTGGTAGTGCCTGATCTGCTCTGTCTCTGCAGGTGTCTCTCCCCCTCCCTATCTGAGGAGACATAGTCCTTGCAGAAAGAGGAGTGAAGCAAAAAAAAATGGACAAAATAACTCCAACCAGATTAAATGCATCAAAAAAATGTTACAAATCCCCAGCTGAATCTGAAAACTGTCCCCTTCTGAACCCCTTCCCCACTGCATTATTGACAGTATACACTGAGTAATGAAGATAGTCCATAAAAACAACACAAATACAAAAAGTTGATAATTTAAGCATGGTCATATTAGGCCTTTTTAAAAAATGAAATGTCAAGTAAAATTAATAATATTAACTATAACCTGAATCCAGCATAAGTCATGCCATTTTCAGTGTGGCTGAATTTTGTGTCTAAGTACAATTGTTGTGTTACCAATACTGAACAGCAGAAAAACATGCAGTACGAAGATTCAAGCATGGTGGGATGGGCTGAGGATGAAACATAATCCTTTAGTCTGGTTTATGTTAGTTTAATCTAGCCGTGTAACTGTGTTTTAATATAGTTCTTTAGTATATAATAAAAAACCAAAGCTGAAATACAAGATAAACTAAGTCACTGAGCATATTCATTGTTTTAAGTAAAGCAGACATGCCAGATGTTCAGAGATTTCTAGCGTGAGGATAGAGTGAAAAGGCAACACAAAAAAGTGTAGCTGCATGTTTTGTGTTTAGAGACGATCAAAAAGAGCTTTTTCTTCCCCTGATTGAAAGGCTCTTTGGTATCAACTAGAATGACTGGCTAGCACTAAAACAATTCTCTGGAGCAGACTATCTTGAGACATATACAACAGATAAAAAGCCAGCAAAATGCAGCTCTACAAACAGCGTCATGTTGTTAAATTGCATGTAATTTGAGTGAGATTTTTATTCCCTCATGCTTTTCACTAGCATCAGAACTGTGAAGCCAATGGCTCTTGAATGCATTAGATAGAGACCTTTCTCCTACTCACTAAATGAGTCCTTAGTTTACTGTATACAGCTATCTGTGCATTGCCACTTTGCTCACATTAGGACATCTTCATTCAACTGTCTGTTTTGGCTGCACACACGTAAACATTRCTACCATGCTCACATTAACACATATGAAGCAATAGCCTGAGGGGATTTTTACCTTGACCTTTCTCTATTTTTCTTGCCAACACACATTCTCCTCCCCCACTGCTTTGCTTACAATTCTCTGAGATTATCTTTTGCCCTCTCATCTGCGTGAATAGCTTCCGATTTTTTTTCTGGTCACAGAATAATTCCTTTCCAGAACAATTAATGGAATGGAAAAACCTAAACCTGCCATAATATAGACACCCCTGAAGAAAATAGGGAGTTCCACTTCTGTCCTGCTACATCCACCTTCAGCCACCCTTTTTCATGTACTTGCAAAAGGGGAGCAGCTGGTATTTATACCAGCTCTTGACTGGTRCAAAATCCATCAACAGAATGAGAATGCCTCTGTAGGACTTTTGCTCGGCTTAAAATGGTTTTGCCCAAATTGGTCTGCAAAGCAAAGAATCTAACCTATACTTTAGAATCATCTCATTCAAAGGGCAAATTCACAGTTCTGACAGGAAAAATCAAAATAATACTGAATAATCAGAATAAATTTCCAGACAAAGGCAGCTCATGAAATGCCAGAATAGCCTCATGCAGCCTCTCCTGGAAACAGCAGTTTCTGTTTGGGTATGGTGAAATAGCTGACACAGCTGACATAACTCTTAAAAAAGGAATTTAGAGAAGAAATGGGTGGGAGAAGATATC
Source organism: Apteryx rowi (assembly GCF_003343035.1). NCBI lineage: Eukaryota > Metazoa > Chordata > Aves > Apterygiformes > Apterygidae > Apteryx > Apteryx rowi. The sequence continues at coordinate 1,266,004 of NW_020448386.1, read as the reverse complement.
TAGGGGTTAAGAGAGTGAAGGGAGGTAAGAAGAGATTATTCAAACAAAGAAGATGGAAAGACCAACAAAATGAAACCAAGCTTTTGAGGAGGAAAAGGGAGGATGAATAAGATAAATGGGGGGAAATCAAGGAAAGAAAACATGAGTGCAGAAATGTGCTGAAAACTCGTAACCATGAGTTTTATTTGATATGACAAGCCAATAAAAGGATTCCAAGAGCAAGCAGCATGGACAGAGTGTGGTGAGAAAGAGAGAGGAAGATTATTTCACTCACTGTGTTTTGGCAGTATAGTGCAGTACATAGAAGGTGGGAAGCCTGGAGAGAAGTTGTAGATTTGGGAGGACAACAAAGGAAAGGGCATGTTACCAGAATAATGTGCCACAATCAACAGAAGAACTTCCTCACCCTCTGGGTTGGGTAGGCAGGTAAGGTGACTCTGAGGTTGTATATTAAGGACATGAAAAGAACTATTCAGTCAAATGTTTCTTTTTCATGAGAATTCCCCAATTTCACACAACCCCGCTGTCACTTCTCTCAATAACACTATAGTTGAGAAGACTGATTAATTAAGAGTACTAAAAGAGCAAAATCTTCAGACAAAAGAATTAAGAAGAATATATGTGGAAATAAGAAAATCTACATTCTAATTAACTTGCTGTGTATCCTGTTGGAGTCTCTATCACTCACTTTAAAGTCTAGTCTTGCATATGGTTGAGAGTAGGATATATTTAATTAGAGTGAGAGTTGTCATACATACAAGCTTGAAAATGAGAGATTTCCATATTTTTTTTCGGCTGGACCAGTTGTTAATATGACTTTGAGCATAAAGTGTATTTAGCAGTTTTTCTACAACAGCTGATGCTAACAAGTTGCACTACTAGAAAAAGGGATGATAATGCCACACATGGAAAAGAATGAGCTCATGCAGGTAGAATAAAAAAAAAAAACAAACCTCAAGTACTGCACAAAATGTTAACCAATTAATTTCCCAGCTTTCACAAACTGCATTTCTTAGTCACACCACTGCTGTTAAGTGCATGTTCCAAGTGACATGTTCTTCTATGTTTATAGCAAAACTGAGAAATATGCAAACTCTTGCAGCAAAGCTTAATCTGATTCTAGATGAAACAGTTTGAGATGAGCTTGGATAAGGAGCTGCACTTCTAGTTACCTGCCCAAACCTCTGCACATTTGAACTATCTAAATTAAGTTATATGGCTGACTAATGAACTGTGTATGAAATGCTACATATTCTCACAGGTTTAGAAAAATGGTTATGAAGAAATAGAAATCTGCCTGATGGAAGCCTGGAACTACAAATACATTTAAAGGCAGTATGCTGTTTTTGATTTGGGAAAAGTGCTTTTTCAGGCACATTCAGAGTGACCTTGACAGACACAGACTGCCATTCACAGAAACCCAGGGCTGACACCCTGATCTGATCTCCACAACCATTCAGCAAGTCTTTGTGTCATAAACCAGTTTATCTTTAAAGGTGTTAAAGGAAAATAATTAAAATAGCCCTTCAATAATTTTTTTATTATTATTATGAACAAGCTCTGCAGATTATAGAAACTACATTAACAAGTGTAAGTTGAACTTCTAAAAGCTAAAAAAGTGTAATTTTTCTACCACCCAGAAAAAAGTTAGTTTTATTTACTTGCATTGTTTAATATGTTTTGAAAGTGCACACATTTTGATTAAAATAGCATTTACTAAAACCAAATATATTTGTAATGTTTTGTGATGAGTAGTGTTTTGTTTTCTTTTCTTTTTGAACATAGAGAGACAACAGGTAAGTGCAAGGTGGATCCTTTCTTACTGAGAAACAGTTGTTAGAAGAGATGGAAAACCACAAGTAAGCCATGCAAAAATTGAAGAACTCGCCTCATCAAACAGAAGTTCAGAACTCCAACATAATTTGCACAGGGGAGTCATTCTCAGTGAATCTTCTTGCTTTGCATATAAGCTCAAAGTAATCAGAATGAGATCTTTTCACTTGACAGAGCTTTAAGATGAGCCTGTATGTATAACCACCATATTATTTCTTCTTAAATCCTCTTAATTGATATCACATGCTGAAAACAAATCTGTCCATGAAGCAATCATGTAGGTTTTTCAGAGACTTGTATAATTCTTGATTTAAAAATAAAGAATATGGTAAGCACTGAATCACTGGATTTTGTTATATTTGGAGGAGACAGGGAAGAAACAGGAGATAAATGGAGCAGTTGGTTAAACTGTATTAAGGCGAGATCTCATTTAGCAATCATAAAGTGCACGCATCATGAAGTGAGCAAAGGACACACAGTGAGAAGTGTATTTTAGAATACACCTTTCAGAAATACCTTTTGGAATACCTTTCAGAAAGTACTATAAAGAGCTCTAAGGTGTGCCATTTAAACAGAGTAGTTGAGCTGTTTGACTGATGTATAGACACACTGAAAGAATTGCTCTGAACCTGTTTTGGACAGTATTTACAATTCAGACAATATGATTTTTATCAGGAGACAAGTGGATTGTACTGTATTATTGTGGTAAAGTCATGTAAGGATTGTTCTGCAAGTATCCTGTGAAGAATTCTGTACAATCCACATCATACCTGGAGAGCCCCCAGGCCCCACAGCACCCTCACAGTCACGGTTCTCCACAGTCTTGCATCATACCTGGACAACTTTCCCAGTGAAACGTTAGTCTTCAAGTGGGAATCAGGTCTTATATGTTAAAATTCACCTTTATGTAACACAAGAATAGTTGTAATTACTGGGCTTGCATTTATTTCAAAGTTAACTCAAATTCTGACTGACAGCACAGAAGTTCAAATAGCTTAGATGAGATAGAGGTTTACACAGTACTTATTTTCCAAGCACAATCATAGATCTAGGTTGAAGCAGTTGCTATTAGTGAGACCAATGGGCTATTCTGCCATACAAAGGGACTATGCAGAGATTTTTCAGAATATTTAATAGTTCAGTTTCCTTCATTAAAATGTGACCTGTTTTGTGCAATTTCTCTTATTAAGGTACATCCACTGTAACAAATATTATGGGGGGGGGTTGTGTGTTTTTTTTTCATCAGGCTGCATATATATGTATCTTAGGCATGTCCTTATACATGTCAACATATTGCCTTTTGTATTATTTGTCCTGTTGCAATCTATGAAGTGCACTGATGAACTGAGATATGCAGGAGAAATATCTGCAAGGAAAAATGACAAAGCATCTGCAGTATTATTTAATGTCTGCTAGGTAAGGTCTCAGCAGTATTTGTCAGGAGTGCAACACAGGCTCAGTGCAATTCAATTAGGTGCTCTTACACAGGTCTGTATCAGACATGTTTGTGGTGACTGAAGCACAATGGTTCGAACTCTTCCAGAATGGCAGTTTTCTTGCCTCAGGAAATACTTGTGCTTGTTTCCACAAAAAGAGCATGAGACTCTGCTTGGGGTATGCTTCAGTTTTTGTCAGGACCATACAGCAATAGAACCAGCAAATTTTATCAGACAGAAGAATGCAAAATGTAGATAAAGACCTGAGAAAGATTTATTGCTAATCTTATCCAGCTTTTCTGGTGCACTGGAATCTATGTTATTTGGAAAAATAGACACTGAGACAAGAAGAACAGTGAGCAACAAATGTAAAAAAAAAGTCCAGAGTGGCAGCTTTCCCCATCAAAGTAACTAGTTTCTACTTCTGCTGCTGTATTTCTAGTAAGTATTAAAAATAGAGTGTGAGGACTGCAAGATAAAGTAATTTAATATTTACCTATGGAACTGCTTTTTTTCACTGTTCATGTCAAATGGGTAATCTTTAACCAGGCTCAAATATTCCTAATCTCATGCCTGTCCTTCAGCAGCGGTGGATAATGCATGCGGTACCTATGCTGTGAGCAGAGGACCAATGAGCAAATGCTTATGGTCATTATTTAATATTTAATCTTGACTTCTCATACAATTTAATAAGAGGAAATGCTAGATAATGAGATATCTTTAATGTTTGGATTTCCCTTCATGGATGGATCATTTCATGACCCTTCTCCATATGATTTGCAGGGAAAAGATATAATTAGTAAGAACTTCTTTATATACAGTTAGACAATGTGAAAAGTGGAAAGAATCCAATTAAAAGAGACAAAGGGATACATGCACATATTTTAGGGATCAGTTTAGCTTTTTAACATTTTTTTCTCCTTTTTCCCCAACAAAACATGAGACTATCTCAAGATAATGCTGTTATATTCTACTCTTTAGACTGTAGCTATTGTGAGATCTTGTCAGATTTATAAATCTCACTGTAAAACCTCAATTTATGTAAGAAAGGAGTGCCACAAAATGAGTTCCAAATGCCTTTGAAAACTGAGGCTACATCTAAATGGATAGCCCCAGAAAAAGGGCTGCCAAACTCCTGGACTGTGTGCCTTAACCATGTCCTGGCTCCACAGCAGGGCAACACGACACATATTGGTTTCAGAGGAAAGGAAAGGAAGGCACATGAGGTGGGTAGGACCCATGTGGTGTGCCAGCAGGTCACAGATATGAACAACTGAGGCACCAAGTCTTCAGGGTGTACTGCACCAGCAAGTCAGTTTATGTGCAGTTTGAGAGTTCAAGTAAAAGCTGTACAATTACATAAAAAGAGACTAGCATTTAACTTTTTGCACTTCACTAACTACTGAAATATTCCTGGTAACAGCAAAGGACTAAGTAATAACAAAGTCTCGTCGTATTGCTCCTCTTATTGAAAATTTTCAATTTCTTCACCTGTCCTAAAATTCTTACAATGATCTATAAACTCTTTCTGTGTTAACACAGTTTACTCATGTTCAAAGGGGTGTATGGAGGAGTAAATTATTGTAAATGTAAATCTGAAGAGGAGCTTTTTTTCAAGATTTCAAGGAAAAATACAAGTATCATTATAAAACTTCATTATTTCAGTTCTGCAACTGTTATAGCAAAGCCTGACTATCTTGAGGCGATTCTCCCCTGACATCTCAGTTATCATATCTAGCAGCCTGAATAGTTCTTCTATTATATTTAATACCTTGTACTTGTAGTTGCCAGTTTGCTATTATTCAGAGATCCAAAGTTCATTCTGCTTGCCTGTATCCCTGTAGAATATAAATGAGAATTAAGATAGATTGTAAAAGAAATATTTCATATCAGTGAAGAACTCACTAAGAGTTAACCACTTCAGCCTAGAAATAAGACAAAAACACTGAGAGTCAGATTTGAATCTTGATCTGGAAATAAGCTCTTGAGATCTGAATAGATTGAGTTCATGTTTTCTTTAAAACAAATAGAAATCAATTCTAGTGCTTGCAATAGACCCTCTATGGTTCCCATTACAGTGGTAGGTAAATTATTGTTTATATAAGGCTAAAACATTGTCATCTTTCTCCCAGGCAAGGCAAAATCATAAGCTTGGTCCACTTAGGACAGAATTCCTACTTGGCCACCTACTAGTGTGACCAAGAGTTTGAATTGCTTTTCACTAGATGCCCCAGATCACACAAAATATCATGCACCTTCCTTTCTCCATAATGTAGTAACCATGACTCAAACAATATGCAACCTACAGAACTGGATAACAAGCAAAATAAGAGAAAAATGAAACACTGTGTCAAAAAGATCATGTAAACTAGATTACTTAATACAGTCATATTTTGTCTTGACATCTTTTACGAATTTGTATAACTTACAAGCAAGTCCAGAACTCTAGGAAAATGTCTAGATAAGTCGAGATTTGTTGTGTATCTAAATTCACCGCACGAATTGTTATAAAATATGCGCTTGTTCAGACTTGCTCAGCAGGCAATTCTAGATGTACCAAGTCATATGGAAAGTATCAGTTGTGGCAGTGATTTGTCATTCCGATTCAGCCAGATTTTGGTCACTTCATTTACACCAGGAGAGCAAATTTTGAAATGACACATAGCAAGATTAGATCCTGTGCTCAAGCCTAATCCATATCCCATCCCATCCCCATGTCCATCCAGAAAAGAATAAAAATTTATTCACTGGTTATCATAAGATAGTTTTTAGAGAGATTACCAGCGCTGTATACTTTTCATACCAAAACAGTAGTCAAAAGTGGTGCTTGAAGACTTGTCGATCCATCAGCACAATGCTAAATTTTATGATCCATTTTATTGTAAAGTAATATTAAATGTTTATCAACTCCAGGAAATAGAGACTAAAAATACTAATGTCTTAGAAATTCTTTATCATTGTGGGTTATGCTGCAGTTATTCTTCTGTCATGCTCTATGCCACATACTTACCTTTCACCCCCCAAAAAATTAAAAAAAAAAATTAATACTAATCTTTCTGTCAAATTTCCAGATCAGCAATTATAAAATAACTTTAAAAAAAAAAAAGAAAAAGAAAACCCAACCATAGCAGGGGACATACAACAACTGTAACATCAGAAGAGAACAGGCTTCAGGAAATGCCAGAGGATAAAACCTCAGTCCCTGTTTAGAATAGTCCTTTATCAACAACTTCTGCAACCATGAGACATTATCTTTAATCAAATACAAATTTTTAAATGGAGTCCTTCATAACTGCGAGTAAGCTGTGAAAGTTAAAATAGTTCATGTAAACACAAATCATGTGAAAACCCTCATTATCAAACAAGAGTTTATCATATGATTCAGTGGCTTTTTTAACACCAAACAACTTAAGACTACTACCTATGAAGTGTGTAGGAACAGCTATGTTTTCCATTACTTTGCTAAATTCAGAAGTAGAACAAAAAAAAGTGGTCATCTTAGGGAGAAATTAAGCAGTAAGCATAATTGTATGAATATCCGAGACGTCTACATTAGCAAAAGTTCATAAGAACAGGTAGTGATTTTTTAATTTCATTATGCTCTGCAAAAGGTTCATAATGGCAACGCATCACCCCTCTTCTGGGAGTGCAGAACCACTTGGCACCAGGCTGACCCGCTGGCTGCTTTTTCCTCAGTCAAAAAAGTAACTACTCTTTCCAGTCAAATTGGTCTTGGATAGTTATTACAGCTTAACATGTTTCACAGTAGCTCTGTGGAGTCCCCTAATCTCTGGGGAATCCAGAAAAATTCCCAGAAYAAGAGGACAGACAAAAATAACAATAACACAACTGGCCCTTGGGTCTGGAGATACCTTGTTATAAGCAGATTCTAAGCAGGGCGATAACCTGGCTAAGAAAAGGATTTTTAAAATCTCTGTATAACTCATCCAGTTGTGTAGTTTGGAGGACGCAAAACTTTCTACTTCATGGAGAAAAAATATATATATTTTTGGTAATAGTTCACAAATTTGAATTGTTTTGATATTTGGTGCAGTTTAGAGCTTTTGCTACKACCAGAAAAAATTTCCCTGAGAAAAACTGATTATCGTTTTTGCATCTGGTGGATATCTTGCTGCTGATACAGAGAATGATAGTTCTTTTTCATCTGCAAAACTTTAACTTCTAAGTAACAACAACAGGGAAAATTTAAACAAGATGATACTTTTTTTCATGGTGTATCCTATGTCGTATGTTGTAAGAATGTACCTTCCCTAAAGCTCTTCTAACAGCCCAATATTTCAAAGGAAAATTTTGGAGCAAAGTATAGTAAGATGAGAAAATGAAACTCTCACTTGCTTTTGTAGTAGAACTTTGTGAATTTAATGAAGTAGAAATCAAAAATCCAAAGCTGGATTTCCTTTCCTTTTTTAAAAAAGGATTTCCTTTCCTTTTTTTCTTCCTTTCCCCTTTTTAAGGTTGTTGTCTAATATTGTCTATCTTGGCTGTCTCAGGACTGGGAACTGGGAAAGTCTCACTTAGCTTCAAAAAGTATTTCCCCAAATTTTATCCTAAATTCTTGTGTACTTGCACTTTAAAAAGCTGCCACAGTCAGGAGATGATTTCTTTTTAGTGATCTGTTAAACTATTTCTCCATATATCATTCGTTTAATGTTCACAGTAAGAACTTACTTATTTTTGAAGTTCCCTGATGCCTCTGGAATAAAGATGCTAGTATTATTACTAGTGCATATAAATGCCATTATTTTTATTCGTTTAGGAAGGGATTAGATGTGCATGAGGCATAGTGAGAAAATCTACTTCTGAGAGATGTCGTGCTCAATTACCAAAAGACATTCAAGTGATTAAAGAAAGTAGATATTTATATTCTTTCATAATGATTAGAAGCCTATATAATGGCTTTTTTTTTAAGCAAATAGCCAATTAAATAATAAGCCAGTCTCCAAAATGCTGAATGACTGATGGAGAGTTGGCTTCCTTTTTATCTGCATTGTTGCTACTGTTCTCGCCATGAGCAAAGTGCAGACATTTTTATAAATTTTTAATTGTCTCTTGGTAACACACAGCACTCTTGAAAATCCCCAAAGAAACATATTCTACTTTTATACCCGTGCAGTGTCCTGTGGATACACACATGGTAAAGATAGGTTTTGGGCTTCCACCTACTCCACTGGAGAGTCTTACAGCTCTGATGGTCTTACAATACATCCTGCAGGTTTCTATATCCCTGCTTCTCTTTGAGATTCATTTTAGTAAGATCACTTAAGTTTTATTCCCTCTTTGGGAGCCAGAAAATGAATGCAATGAGACACAGTTCAGTGTTATTCGCAGAAAATTACTTCCTGATCAACAGGCACAAACACATATGGTTAAAAATCAAAGACCACCAAAAATCTTCCTAAACTTTTTATTCTGATGAGATCCGTCTTGCCCAGAGTTACCCTTCTTCTGGAAGAGAGAGACAGTCGAGCATTACTGGAGCTGCTAACTCTCTCCTTCCCCTCTAGGACTTTGATTGTTCCTAACATTTCTGATTCCAGAATTAATTCCTTGCTAATAGGAAAAAAAGAAACCTTAGCACCTGGCTGGGTAAGAAATGGGAATTTCTCACTAATGGTGCTCTTGTTCTCTTGTGGATGGATCTTCAGTATTCTATATGGAGATATACTATTTCTTTCATTAATTCATTTCTGCTTGCTTTCCATTAAAACACATTTTGTATTAAATCTGTGTAGTTACAATAAAATAATATCAAGCAGAGAAATGGGAATCCATACATTTAAAAGAAATCTCTTGCACAGAACTCATTCTAGACCTCTCTACATCCTATATGGAAAAAAAATAACAAAAACTCTAGGGGAAAACAAAGGACACCAAGAACTAAAAAGCAAATGAAATATCTTCCTTTTTCAATTGTTATTACAACATGCTTCCTTCAAATTTCCTCCAGTGCAAACTTTGACCAGTGAACTGTGAGTTTATGATAAGTGAGGAACCATTAGCTCCTTTATTTTCCTTCCTTTCACATTCCAAGGCAAAAAACAAACCTTGGAAATGAAGAAGGTGCAGAGTAACCCCGAGCAAATTTTCACTGTTCATCTCACTAATGTACAAAACAAATTGAGCTCTAATAGGCATAGAAAACTAGTTGGCAACAGCCTTCAAAAAGGCAAATGCGTAGCACAAGTCATATTGTGCCAGAACACGAGTGAGCACTCGCTTTCATGTTCTGCCTACAAATATAGGAAGAGCGCTTGACACATACCAGTGAAAACAGCAGGTTCCAAACAGCACAGATGCAGTTTGGATACATGCCTCACTTTGAACACTAATAGTAGACATACAATGCCCCATTTATTTGGTCTTCTCTGTAAATGCTATTTTCAAATAGCACAGGAACATGTCTACATGAATAGCAGGCAAAAGTACTTTCCCTCTAYCTCTTTGTCATGTTTTTTTTTTGAAAGTAAAGTCTTCCCAATGCATATTTTTCCAGGCATCTTTACCTATCTGGATAAATACTATTTCTTGATATGCTTGAAATTAATTGCAGATGCAGAAGAACGAGATAGCTTTGTGCTCTCAAGTGTAATCATGGATATTGACACTGATCTATGGTATTCACCTGGAATGAACCCTAAGATACTTCTCCTTCTAGAATGACAAATTATATATCTGCACTGTCATTTATAACAGACCCAATTAAATCTTGCCTTGTCAGGGGTAGTAGCAGCAGAAATATGTAGTTAGTTTGAATATATATTTTATAGTTGTGGCTGGTAAGACTAAATTGGAAAGGGAAGTCACGTGAAGGCAAAGAATTGAGTCTTCCAAGGTGCAATCAAGGACTATTCAAGATTAGAATGTTACTAATACCTTCAAAATGGTGACTAGTATGATAATACTATAGACTTGTAACTATCAGTTATAGTTATAGTTAACCACAATAACAATTTTGTCCTAAAACCTGATAAAGCCTTTTTTTTTAATTAATATAAATTCAGTGGGTAGGAAAATGAAGGAGTTTTTCTCTATATCACTGGCAGACATGTAAGGAATATATGAGAACAGAACTGCCACAGTAAAATGGAGGATAGCAATAGCAATCACAAATGACCTGAAATTTTAATCTCCTCTTCTCCTTCAACATTGTCAGTTAAAAAGCTGAAATTGTGTTAGGATGGAGATGGGGCCTGGGCTGGGCTAAGGGGACAGAGCCGGGAGAAAGCAAACTGGATGTGCTCAGTTAAGGTTATTAACTATGGTCTTAAATATTGGCTTTTTCTTACTGGGGTAAGACATGTTCTGTGTGTCTTTTTGCCACATGCCTCTATTCCTAGCCCATTTTTGATTTTTCACCAGCTCTTGAGTATCAACAGACTTTCTGTGTCCAGTGAACTTCTTTTCTAACCAGCTTGGCAAATTAGAGGTGCTTTGCATATAGTTAATTATGGATCTTCTTGTGCACTGTAATTTTTGTTCCTTAATCAAGTCTCAAACCTGTAGTTCTAAAAATTGAAAAAGTTCATAGCAGCTATAAATATGGATTAAAATTTAGTTTCAGATCTGTCATAATCTATTTTATACCTCTGATTAAACTACTCAGGTGTTTTCTTAGGATTTTATGGTTAGCTATTCCTGGCTGTACTAACTGAAAACTATTAAGCACAGCAACTGCTTCAGAACTAGTCACTGAGAAAAATACGATTACTCTGAATGTCATCCTTTTCACAAGGCTCAATAGCTTAGAGATACAGAATGAAATGCTGTTTCAACATCTTCTAATCACCTTCCATATTTCTGTAGTTTTGAGGCTGGTGGAGGTCTTAACTACACCATGCTTCTTTTGAGGATTTTTAGTTTTGGTTCTGCATTTTTAATGCTTCCATTTCCTACCAGCAAATGACTGGCTTTGAGAGGATATAGAGAAATCATTCTGGGACCAGGTGTTTGTCAGCTGTCCGCTTCAGACAGTTTCCCTGTTTTAAAGGCACCAAACCACTTCTTTTTTACCTTGCCATGTGCAAGGAGGAGAAACATGCTTTCCTAGGACTGCAGTTTAATTTTCCCTCAACAATAGTGGCTACAAGGAAAGAATAATGATACATCAGTGCTCTTTCTGGAACTGTCTTTAGCAGAGTGATTATGAAGCACCTCTCATTCAAGCCTGAACAGAATGGGCTGATTTACTCCCTAATCAGGTTCAAGTTCAAAAATGGCATTTGGTTAGCATCACTCTGGAATATAATCCAGGAATTCATTTAGTCTTCTGAGAGAGAAATCTGAAGAAACCTAAAATGTTAGATGCCTTATATTACAGAGATCACCTGATTGGCAGACAACATTTATTTTCTATCCAACTTATAACAACCAGCAGTCAAAACCATATCTGTTTCTTTTACCAAACAGTCATTGGGACAGCTACCATGTGAAGAACTGTTCAGACTCACCCAATACACAATAAGTCACAGATCTTTGGTTTGCTCTTGTTATTTCCATGTCTGCCTAAAGCAGCATACCTTGTGAATACGGACAGTCAGTCGGTCCTTTTAAACCTAATTTTGGCTAGTGTTGCTCTGTTGTATGATATAACCTTCCTGTAGCAGAAGGTTAACATTGTGATTCATCTTCAAGGAAGAAAAAATTGGCCCTATATTGCACTAATATTTCATATTCCCTTTGCAGAAAGGTCGTAATAGGCATTCCCTTCACACAGCAACACAATGGCTCTTTTCTGTGTAGATCACAGATRTTGTGCCATATTACGTCTGGAGATGTGCAAGTTTTGAAAGCCTCTCCAGCGGCTGCATCCCAAGGGTAAGGGAAAATTACCTGCTCCTGTCAGGTAACCTGATCAGTTAATTATGCCCAACATTATGGATTGTTGTTCAGAATCTGAGCTAATTACTCAACAAAGTCTGCCGGTGCCAGATTTGTCAGCAAAAAGAAAGTTTTAATGAGAATTTTACTGATCCTGAAGGGTGACAGATTGACAGTGGTGGTGACTGAATTCAACTAATTATCCACAGCACAGGTACCACATAGATAGCAGAGGTGCAAACTTTTTCTCCATGCTGTCTGCCAAGGTGCCTCATAATGTTCAAAGATGGACTATCTGTACAGTAAAAGGGTACTTTATTCCAATGCTTATTCAGCCCCTGAGTACCTAAGTGGTTAAAACATAGGAAGAATCATAAGTAACTCTCTGTGAGGGAAATGTTAACCACTTACGGAGGAGGCAAACAACCAGTAGTTAGCAACTTTCTAAGCAGAAGCACTGAGTTGTTGCAAATAATCTTTCCCATATTATGATTAAAATGCATTTTCAAAAAGGACTTTGCAGCAAATACTTGACAAAACTGATTATGATTAGTGGGAGAAGTAGACTTGTTTGAAGTGAAGTCTGGTCCCTTTCCTGGGAGGTCTTTGGAGCACCAGGGACTCAAACATAAGGCAGATGATGGACAATATACTGTATACTGGATTGAGGTCATTGATTCACCAAGAATAATGAACTGGAAGTGTCTTGACAAGGAAATCAAGTATTCACAAGTGGGAGAAAGATAAGCATTGAACACAGGCAGGGTTCCTCAGGTGTGAGGCAAGAAATGGAAAGAATACTCTCTAGCAAGGAGGAGGAGCTGGTAAAGCCTAGTGTTTGCAGTTGATCAGCATCCCATCTGTCCTTACCAACCTCRTAGCTCAGAATAATAATCTTTGACTAAAATTCTTTGTGTGAGATTAACAGTAGTTTCTGAAGCCATGAGAGAAAGTGAGGGACTAAGAGATAAAAAGGATTGACAAATGAAAAACCCAAAGTGAAAAGAATGAGACAATTTGTACTAGTAAGTTATGCAACATCACTGAGTAATTTAAGGATTTGGGTGTTTGGAAATGGAAAAAAAATCTTTTAAAGTCAAATAGATGGTAGAGATATCTCAGTCCACACAGATAAATAATGGCAAGTCATTAAAAATTACATCAAATAAGTCTTTCTGTGGGTGATTCAGTAGAAGATCTAAAACTCATCAAAGGTATCTCTGTCCAGCTAATTATGAAGATAAGGTAGGAGGAAACAGATCTATACTTTTTATTACAAGTGAGGAAATGGAACCACAGGCAAATGCAAGAGAGTCACAAACCAACAAAGAAAATCTGCCAACAGCGGAGAAAAAGAGAGAATGACTTTGTATATGCACAAAAATATGAACTGTGTTGGTTTTTAACTTTGAAAATTTGGAATTAAAATGCAAGCACTGTATTTAGCAGAAATAATAATGAAGGAAGCACACAGGTCATAGCAATTGTACGATCACATATAGGAAATAAATTTTCTGAGAACAACACTCTTTTGCTGTTAGCAAGCAACTTCTGACTTCTATAATTATCCCCCAAATGTCTGAATATCAAAACGAATAGATTCTGGTCTGCATGAGAGTCAAAAGCTGTTCTCCTTGACTGTGTGCAATAGGGCATTAGGGCACTTCAAATCAGACAAGACGAAAACATATTTATAGTGTGTGCTGAAGAAAAGTAGACTTTTGTTTCTGAAGAGAAAAATAAACTGTGTGTGACATGAATACAAATAAACAATTAAAAAAATATAAAAGCAAAATTTTAGTTGCTTATTCACATTTTGAAGGAAGCCTTCAGGACTATCAACTCCTCCATGCTAAGGTGAAGAAAAGAACATTTATATACTATGATCTTTTCAGGACAAGATTTTTGTACCACTAACCCTCAGATTCTCCTGCATCAAAGAGCTGTTAGTTCTTAGTCTCGTAAAACAAACACAGGTGAATTTTGTAAACAAAATGTATTTTATCAGTCCTGTGTGGAACAACTGTCTCTTTTCTTTTCTGAGAACTATTAGATTTATTATTTCGTTGCTCCACTGGTACTTGATGGAGACAACAATCATAAAAGAATAGGGATGATGGAAGAGACCTCAAGAGGTCATTTAATCCATCCCCAGCTATCCATCCCTGAGAGATTTTCCTCTTTCCTGTAGTAGAGATTACCATTAATGTGCTTGGTTTCCTGCAGTCTTAATTCAAAAGTAACCTTTCTGGAAGCTTTATAGACTTGAACAAGAGTAGTGACATACGCAGATCTCTCCCAGTGGCAACCTAAGAAGAAGCACCTTTAGGTCAGAGAAACAATTGTCAATGACAGCCTTCTGGATATTGTCAGGCATGTAATGCAGTCACTCTGGAGCTATTCCACACACCCTATAAGCAAATCAATGTAATCTCATGATCGCTGTTACTGTAACTGAGGACAGGAAATTGTCTGTAGCAAGAAAGAGGTAGCAATTCATGTACTACTTGTGATCTCTACACCACATCAAATCTAAACAGGCAGTTAGGACCACAAAATGTAGGAGTAAGGGAAAAAAAAAACAAAAACCTAGCCCTGTGTTTACTGGTCATAGATTTTTCCATAGATTTTTTATGCGAAAGGAAGATTGGAGGTGGGCTATTGGTGAGTCACAAAGTCATTAGCAAATTTGTTTTTCATGTTAGGTGACTAATGGTTACTCACTATTTTAGTACCTGTTGGAATACAGGAGGCTATCAGACTTACTACCATGCAGGGAATTTTTAACTGTCTTCTGCATTCCTGCTGAAAGTACAGGTGGAGATCAGTCTTGCTGATGCAGAAAAATTAGCAATCACTTCTGGATTAAACACAAGTAGAAAACACTCTGATATTGGGTCCTATTACATGCCTCTTAAGAATGTTCTCATCTTTAAAAAAAAAAAAAACAACATTCATTTATACCATATTTCTTTCTCTTATAGAATCACAGTGCTTACTCCAAACATTACTGAAAGAACAGAATATCCCTTAGCTCTGTTTACAACTACCCTGGAAGAGTTTTCAGAGCATCCCTCAAACCTGATGTTTAGGTCTAAAATTCTCAGCATGTTTGGCAGAATGTTCACAACACAACTAACTGTTTTTAGAATAAGTGTCTCTCCCTATTCAAGTTAATTGAAAACAATTCTCAATCGCCCTCCTGTGTTTAAAGTATCAGGATTAAGATATAGTGGTGGAAAAGTATCAGGGTTTTAAAGACATATAAACAACATAGTTGTTTGAACAGTTGACAAATAAATTCAAGCTCCCCAGGATACTCTTGTTTAGGATTTTCCCAATTAGGCATTTTATTTGATCTCTGGGTCTGGGTGAGCCACAATTCTCAAGAACTGAAGAAGAGATTAATGGACCGGATACAATGGCTAATTCATCTCCAGGGTTTTGTTCATTGCTTGTCTTTGCTAATTTAATACCATTATATCCAAAGTCAAATAAATCAAAATGAGAATTAGGCTTAGTGCAACCAGTCTTTGAAGGGAGCTAATGGCTTGCCAGATTGTAGCAGAGTTTTTTTACTATTCTAAACACAAACTCTAAGCAGAGATTTTTTATTAAAGAATGTTGGCAAGAAAGGCTTGTGAGAAAGTTGTTTGTAAGAAAACAATTTAAAAAATTTCTATTTTACATGTCAGGCAGATATGTTGAAAATTTGCAAAAGAAAAATGGGGGGCTGGGTGCCTAAAGATCAGATATTCCAAAAATGTTGGGGGAGCTGTGACCCCAGAAAAATATCTGAGGAAAAAACAATGCAATGTAGGGCACAGATAAAGGAGAAAACAGTTCCCCCCCCCCACCCCCTTAATGACAGCACTTGAATCTGAAATTAAGCACAGCAGGTAGGAAGATACTGCAGGGATTTTAAAAGGTAATGCACATCTGTATGCTAACAAACTTTGGGTTTTGCCCGTAGAGATGTGGACCCCACAGTGTTTACAGTCACAAATGGGAATTGTATATTTCTTGCAAATATAGTGTCCTGTTGACCCACTATTTAGACCAAAGAACATCTACCTATTAATAACAMTTGTCTTTGTTTTAAACCACAGGCTGTTTTTATCAGACTGTATTTTATATATGCTATCTTCCAAGGCACTGTATTTTTCATCTCTGTGTCTGCCTGTATCTGGCTAGACAGATATGACTAATATACTGTGCGATAGATCTTTGGCTGGTATAAATCAGCGTATCTTTGCCAGGAGCAGATGTACACAACAGCGCAGTTGTCACTGCAGAAGGGCCAGCCTTTCCCCCACATCTCTCCTCCAGCATGGCACCCTGCTGCCCTACCAAAGGTGTGGAGCAAGTGACTGCAGACCAAGTGGCCAAAGTGCCTGTCCCACAGTAGCCTTCTTGGAGGTCTCCATGATCCAGTGCGCCCAGCCAGGCTGTCCCTTGGTGGATGGCTACAGCCCATTTTCCAGAGGAAGCCAAAAGGCTCAGGCAGCAGGAAGAGCCAGACCGCCATCCTCCTGCCAGCCCCAGGCAATTCCTGTGGAGAGATTGCTGCTTTCTTTAGGTTTTTGTTCAGGTGGGTAATTTGAAGGGAAGCTTGTGTGGGAGCCATAGCCAGAATGGCTCCAGCGGAAACAATCTGGCAGTACCTCCTTTCCAAAGGAGGCTTTTCATGTACTGTTTTTTTTTAATTGTAAATCTGATATATTTAGCAGACATTGTAAATTAGAGAAAACTTCCTCAGATCACTCTGAAGCATCTTGRTTATAATTTTCTTGCCCTCTGCAGTGAAGACAGCTCAGCTCATAATAGTCATGCAGTCTGCTTTTGGCAAGCAGAAAGACATAAAAATGGGAACCAATCAAAGACATAAACTCTGAAACTTTTCTGAAACATTTTGTCATAAAGCACTAAGCATAAACAAATGTACTATATATTATGTGTTAAAAGACTATTGGCGTTTTTGCAGGGAAAGTCTGTATAGCGGCTAAGCCTTGATGAAACACGATGGTCATTTCAAAGTCAAGCTAATAAAATCTTTTATAGAACACTACATCATCATTTACTCTAATTCTCATCTTTAGATACTGTACTTTTAAGGTAAAGGCATAGCAAGCTGTTAACAGCTACTTTCTTGAATTTTAAAATTTCATCTGTTCAATATAAACAGTATTTTATTTGAAAGTGACAAAAATATTTTTCTATTTATTTATATATTTTTGGATCAGCTTCAAATTTCTTGAACTATAAATCTTAAATACTTGATTTTATCATGGTTGTCTTTGGCAGAATTCGTGTTCAATATATGAAAACATTTCTGAGGAATTTTGTTGAGGGCAATTTTTACTGCATGTTGAAAGTACACTTTATTTTCAGTATGATTTTAGGAAAACCCGATAGCAATAATCTCGTTAATAAGAATCCTAACTTTTTAGATAGTTTTTTTTCAAATGGCCAACATGAAAACATGGAGGAGATTTTTGTCCCCTGTTTTTTTGAAGGAGAACACATTTTACCATCTCTAATCCATTCCAAAATGTCCTGGTTATATTTTGGATAACTTCCAAACATATTCAGAAGTTTCTTGTACCATTAAAGACCCTTCCAAGGGCATTGCTTCCACCAAATACCATATACGAGAAGGGCATTTACTCATCAGGCTCTACTCATCAAGGTCAAAGCAATTGTCATAAACCGATCCAAGGAGAAAAATCTCAAAAACAGAAGAGGAAAGAAGAAGAAATAATGAAGCAGTCCCAAAGACATTGCAAGCCGCTGCTTTCTTCTGGGGCCATGAACCAACTACAGTCCAGTCCAAGTCCTAAGGTCTGATGTTTCCAGACACCAGGCAGAGTAGAGTGGACATGATCACTTCTTTCTAATGTGTCTTCCCAGCCTGATAAAAGCCACAGGTTGCAGTTACCTAGGATGCAGATAGCAACACACCATTTGAAAATGAACGTCTTCAGCAGGGCTTGACCATGTGTAAGGAGTACAGTTTGCAACCAAGAAAGGAGTTCTTCAGTAATTCCTAAGAGCACACAGCATCCTCTTATCTATCTGTACATTCCTTAAAAGGCCTGTGAAAGACTGAAAGAGATTTTTCCTAAGTAAAGATTTTTATGCTTCCACTATCAAGTTCTTGCAAAGGAACTGTTGCCCCTATGTGTGAATCATGAAATTATATAGTAAACAACTTTGAAAAGCCCAGATTAAGGAGAAACAGCTCTTGGTGCAGGAAGCCTTTTAACATCTAAAAGACCTGAAAATCTGAGGCTGCCCTTCTTTGAGTTCTTTGGGGGCATCTGCAGCTGTAGCTCATGCCAAGCTATTATGGACAGTTTGCTTTCTAGACCAGCCCAGGAGGTGTTTTTACTTCCTTTTCTGCAGATGAGATAGTACAGATCACCAAAGCCAGGACTGTGTTGGCCAATGGTTGTACTTGGTCTTCTCCAACAGTGACAGAAAAGTAGAAATCATTATCCAATATTTAGGCCAATGTGCTGCAGGACTGTGTCCTCAAAGGACTACTGGATGTAGTTCACATGGGGCTATAAATCCCATTGCAAGTTAGAAATCACGGTCATATAGGTGAGTGTAACATTTGGAAAGGACCAGATTATGGGACAAATTTGCACTTATTATCTCAGCACTTGTTGAAAGGTCTGAAGAGACAGGAGTTTGGAAGGCAGCGTGCCTTTTGTAGCTCTATAGCACTCTACTCATTTGTCTCCACTCTTTTGTCTCCACTCTCCAGATTGCCAAATGCGTGCCAATGCAACTGGCTATCAAGAAGGGCCAGTTGTCATCACAAGTCAAAAGCTGAAAATTCAGTCATATTGTTGAGAACTTGAGGATCATGTGTTTTAAGCACTGGAGGAAAGCTACCTAGAAGCTTTGGGAGTGTTGTGCAGAAGCTTGGGTTTCCCAGAATTGACTTTAGAAGTCACATTGTGGATGGCACAGACTTCTCTTGGACTTCTTGGCTTCATCTGGAGTGATAATAGTAAGAAAATAATAATTAGCATCAAATGGGCAGCCCAGACCACTAGGTCAAAATTAGTGTGTGCCAATGTTTTCTGATTAGGCACCAAAACATGTTTTTATGGCAATTCTTTATACACTGGCCCACCATCTTCTTAGGAAGCTCAAGGCAATTCACCATGAGTGATGAGAATAGGCCCTGTCCCAGTCAATTCCCAGAGTTATCTTCCACCTTGCTGGCTAACACCAACCTCCTTTTCTGAGCTCTTCTGTCATACTGCTCATGAGGAAGGGCCAGGCTTAAACTCCTTAAGCCCTTCCGGTTCCTGCACGCTGCAACAAGCCTTTATATATTGGCTTCAACATGATRAGGATTTCTGACTAGAGTGCCCGGGCTCTTGTTTTCTTCTACCTGGAGCCCTGCATTTCACTGAAATCAGTAGAAGTTAAGAATATACTTGTATGATTCACAGCCTCATTTTGTGAATATAAGCAGCCCACAGATGTCAATAAAACCTGTTTGGCTGAAAGTGCACAAAATTAGGGCCATGGTCTCTTTATCAGCAGTTATGACTTTAGTCAGTGCTTACTGATATGAGTGACATATCCTCTGGAGACTTTTTAAAGTTTTCATTAGCTTTATCTTCCATAACTTTCAGCTTCTCAGGTGTCCAGTAATGCTACTGTGATAACAGGTCAAAAACAGTATCTTAGATCTAGAGTTCATCTCAAGAAGGTTTTATGGAAAGTGCAATTAAAAATTCTTAGTTGTATCAAAAAATAGGCTAAATTTGGAGACCAAATCTTAACATTACAGGAGGTGAATGTTATTCCTGCATTATATATGAATATCAGTGCACTCTTATCTCTGGAGTGAATCCAAAAGTATTCATAATAATACTTCACAAGCTGTATAATAACTATAATCAAACCTAATATTTTACAACTGAAAGAAAACAGTACTTAAACACAGAAAGACAATGGGCTTACCATAACATAACACAAGTTAAGCTTGTTCATACCAGAATTTATAACCCCTTCCGAAGTGAGATACTATATTTAAACTATGGTGCTCCCTACTGTGTTCTGTCAGCACTGCTTACATCTTGATATGCCATCTTGACTTTTTGTAGAGCAGCACTGTAGCTCACATATTTCTCTGCATGTTTAAATAGACAGACAGACCCAATCCAACAAAGGCAGGCGTCAGGGTTATTGGCAGAAAATTCGGCATTTAGACCACATCTGTGGAAATACTCAAGAGTCAGGGGATGTCACTGTGCTTCTCATAYGCAGTTTTCCCCAAAAGAGCAGCGCAATCAGGATGAAATCACTGCCCAGTGATGCCAGCAATATACCCTSCAGATTTCACTGTGGCCTGGCTTCTAGTTTCTTTGAAAACACAGACATAGACTTTGGTGTCAGAATTTGAGCAGAGCAGAGGTCCTTTGAAAAGCTCATCCTTAACTGTCTTACATTCTTTCTTCCAAGTCTGGAGAGAGACAGTAAAAACTTCAACACCACAAATCATATGAATATCCTATTTATCTTAAGCACCACTTTTAAATAATCCACTTTTTATCTTGTTTGTCAACACTGTGTTTGATGCCCAGAAAGATTTACTCAAAGTGCAAACATTATCAGATACCTACTGTTCCTCTGTAGTACCTCAGGGGGGATTCAAAACCGACCAGCTTAGATCTCTGTACTTCAAAGAATTTCCCCTGAAACCTTGTTTACAGCATAAGCAGAAAAACAAGGTCCCTCTCCCCTTTTGTACTACCATTAACCACATTAAAGCACAACACTCCACTAAATAATTCCTCCACAATATACACACAAACTCTGCTGCCATCTAAAACGGGTCAATTGCTTACACTTTAGCATGCTAATTTACCACCACAGAAACCTGTTACTGGGACAGACAAGAATGTTTTACAGTAATTTCTGCCCCATCCCCTGCTGCTCACCTATGTTCTTTTACTCTTTGCCAGAGCTTTCATGGCTTGATACAGTGACATGTATACCACAAAAGTTACATAAAAATGAGAATTTTAAGTACTTCCTCTCTTGTCCTTATGTCCTGAATATGCCAGAGATGTTTATAGCAATTAATCTGATATTTTATTGGTCATATATTTCTTCCGAGTTGTGCTTTGCGTGGTTTGCTGGAGTGAAGGCTATGAATGAATTAAAAATATGCAGTGGAAAATGAGAAAACAACAAAAAAATTCAGTTTAATTTTTTTTAATATGCTTATATTCTAAACACCCTCTGTCCCCCTACCCCCCCCCCAAATTTATGTAGGTGCATTGGAGCAGAAAGCACAGCCCAAACAGATATTCTAAAATAAGCTTTTTCTGTGCTGGGATTTCTTGAAATAAATTGGTCTTTGTCATTTAGCCTGGATCAAACAGTCA
The DNA here is from genome assembly GCF_003343035.1 of Apteryx rowi. Taxonomy (NCBI): domain Eukaryota; kingdom Metazoa; phylum Chordata; class Aves; order Apterygiformes; family Apterygidae; genus Apteryx; species Apteryx rowi. Next base: position 1,244,478 of record NW_020448386.1, on the reverse strand, counting down.
CATTATCTTTATAGTATATCATCCTCAACTAATTGCATTACAATCATGTGTAAAGTCAAGTCATCCTAATGCACTCAAATTACTTGAAACAGAAAATGAGATGTGCATGCATAAACATATATACCTGTGCACTCACACTAGGTGTGCAAACTCTCCAAAGGCCAATTACAATTGTAACTGTTGATAGCGTCATAAAGCATGTTTCTCATTAGCAATGATTTGGAGCCTGATCCTCCTCTTCCTCTGGTAACAATTCAAAATTTTACTACTCACATAAACAAGTTATACATCAGTGTGTTACAATAAGGTAATTTACAAGAACATCCTTCAGTGCTGTAACATTTTATTAGTAAAGTTCTGAAAGATAAAGTACCTGTGTAAATATAGTAACAATAGAATTCAACACTGTTTTTATACAAGCTCTTAACAAATACTTATGAATTATAAATTAATATTTGACCTAGTCAGAGGCTTTCAGTGTTAAGATGCCCACTTAGACGTCTAGACCTGGCCAGACAGGTTCACTATCTTGATCCTGAAAGTCACTGTACCTGAATTTTTCAGTAATATTGCGAAAATCTTGTGACTGGCTAATTAGATGTTAAAGGAGAAATTTTTACTTATTTTCTCATTCTTTTAAGTTGCTGATTCATTTTGGAATTAGATTAAAGAAATCCTTAAATACTACGTAGGCTGTTTTGCACATAGGCCACATATCCACGACACTATTTTTGCAGGAAAAAGAGTATCCGCCAGAAAAAATAATCCCTTATACAGATCACAATTTTACATGGAGAAGGCTGCTGTTAAAAAGTATGTGTCACAGCAACCAACATACGTTTTCATGGAATTAAATTAGTCATAGCTAGTTTTATAGAACCCTAATACTACACTGCAAAGTTCTATAAACATAACTTGGGAAACAAACTTAAAAAAAACTTTTTGGGTTTGATTCATAAAGTTAGAAAGTGGAAACTTAGGTCTAAATGGTGATTTCGATGGCATTCATAAATTTCCCCCTCTCTTTCTATTATGATAAAGCTATTTTCCCCTATTGCAATTGTAAGTATAATTTTAATGAAGTAGGTTGTTTAACAGTGTGTAATATCTTCATAAAAGGTACTTCAGTTTTAAGGAACCAAAATCATTGGAAAACTTGTTAAGGGTTTTTTTTTTCCTTTTTTTCTTTTTTTCAATTTTTCACTTGATCCAAACTTAAAAGAAAATGCAGTTTAGGTGCCACATCAAATATCTGTTGAAGTTACTCAGTTTCTTTACATTGCAACAAAAGTATTGTTATCATTCCAAAACACAGTGACCCTCTCTTATAGAACACACATGAAAAAATGAGCTTGTGAAGGTGAACTCAGGGCGTACCTCTAACATTTTTTCAGTTTTACTTGAAGTATTATTTAAAAGTTATTGAAGTGTTATTTAAAAGTTATTGAAGTATTACTTAAAAGTTTGTTTCTGCTCTTATAAAAGGAACTGTAAAAGGGAAATGAATGTAATATTTTTAAGGTAACATGAAACATAGCATAGATAAATCACAACATTCATTTATGGAAGACAAAAGACCTTGAATCCTTCTTCCCACAATCTCTTCCATGGATCTGAAAAAAACAAGTTCTTCCGCAGGTCACTGTCAAATAAATCATCTCATAAATCATCCTCATGACTCATCTCAGTTTACTGCAGCACAAAAAACTGAGGGATGGCTCCACTTTTCAATTTCTTGGTTTATGTCTTTGTGTCTGTCTAACCTAATCTAATCTAATCATTACTTGTGGTCAGTCAGTTCATTTGTTGTTCAGTTTTCCTAGAAGATTCACATTTTAGAATGACTTTTAACCCATCGCTAATACAATTCATCCCATCTTTCAAGTATATTGTATGTTACCATCTCTGAAGCGTATTTGAAACAACCTTTCACACTTAAAATAAAAGGATTTTTTCCAGACATCTTCTGCTTACAATATCCAACTTTTTTTTTATTATTATTTAGACAAATCTATATAAGGTCTAAGAACTCCTTAAATAAGCTTGACTCTCTACCTATAGTCTCTCTCTCTCTTTTTTTTTTTTAATAGGACTTCAGTTTCCAGCCAGGCGGGTTTATTATTTCTTTAGTTACTTACTAGGGAAACGATCAATAAGAACAGCAGTTTGCTGTTTCTACAATTTAAATCACAAGATAGGAAAGGAAAAACCAAAAAAGATCTTTTCATTCTCAGATTATTTCAAGGGAAGATAGCAGGCCATTCTTGTCAGCCATCTCAGATTAATTTATGGGAAGACAACAGACCATTCTTGTCGCCCAGGAAGATCATCCTTACTGAGGAACAGAGAATTATTTAGTTCTGGGAGTTGGCATTCATATCAGGTGTTTCACTCCTGGTGATACTAACTGAAAACCACATGCCATAGTTCAGGGAAATAATGTAGCTATACTATCCAAATGAATCACACTCTGAAAGACATTTTGCAGATGGTAGAACTGACAAAAATTTGTAACTGAAGTTCTCATAGATGTACAAATAGGGGTAAACCTCTTGACTTCATCCATTCACCTGTGCTCTCAAACCAGAGAGGGTCTTTTTGCCCACTTCGCGGCTGTAAGCTGCAGCTAATCTTTGATGAAACAGAGCGACATTTTACCAATCTCAATAACACCTGGTAAGTGCCTCCTGTTGATAGTAGTACTGTGTTTTAATGAACAAATAAATGGCTTATCTACCATTCTTGGCAAGAAACCCCCACTACTGAGGCAGAGCACCAGCTCTCCCAGTGTTACTTGGGCTAATTGACTCCTTGGATAAAGTTAAATCACACTGTCCCCAGTGGGATGTATGTTTGCCAGTAATCAATAGCTCAACAAGATCCACATGGCAGGTAATTAAGTGGAAAGTAATTAATACCCATCAAATGTTTTATTAACTGTTTGCCATTCCTTCATTCAAAAGTCCCGGTGTACCATAAATAAGACTGTGAAGAAAGGAACAAATATGGGCTGTATTTTCAGCAAGCTAAGTATTATTTCTGAATTCTTCACTGGTTTGTGCAGCATTTAGGTATAGCATGTCATGCACACAAATGTCCTAGTCTTCCATCCTAAGAGAAACACGGAGTTGGCACTGTCCTGAAGATTTGGCTGTTATGTGAGAAAGGAGGTGCTTCACTCCAAAGCAAGGGGATTAGGCTGGTTACAGTGAACATTTGTAGTTTTCCTTTCAGCAGCAGTGTTTCAGCTCTCATACAAGTGAGGCAAGACCTGAAAGGAAATGTAAAATCTTTCATATTCATCAATAAAGTTGGGGAAAAAAAAAACAGKCAAGATTTTGGGCACAAAAACTTGTGATGAGTTATTTCTCACTAAATAAGCAGATCTAGGTAAAAATATCCCTTGCCTCTATAAATCCTGCCATGACTATATTTATTTTGTGCACCTTGAATACATTACACTTACTAGCTTCAAAATGATAGATAGTAAAGCTGCACCAACCAGACTAACACAGGTAAAGACCTCTGCTTTAGAAAAGTTCCTGAGTGATTCTTCCCTTGTCCAACAGCATGCAAAATTGGAAGCAGCCCGCAGAAAAGGAAGCCTTCTTCATAAGCAGCTTTCCTTCTTTCTTCATTATTAGACTTCTTCAAGCAGCTGCAGAAGCTACAGTCTCCATTCCTTATCATATGTTGCTCATCTGGATTTTTTGTTCAATGTTTTCCTTCAGTTATCACTTTCACTTGTGTATGTAACTCAAGCAGCACCGAGACAGCAGTAACCCTAGAACCATTATTTTAGCAGTAGGCAGTCACTTTCTCTTCTGAGCTCAGGTGCCTTTGCAGAACATTTGCCTGAATGCTATCCCTGGGGCAGAATTTGGCCTTGTACCAGATGTCTGTAAGAGGATTTGGCCACTGGATTTCTTGATATTTGAAGTTTCTGGAGCCTTAACAAAGTCTTTTTTTTTCTGTGTCCTTATGTTGGACAGTGCATCTTCTGCCAAATGACTCTTCTAAAATTCATCCTGAAATCACTCTGTCTATTTGATCCTCAATACAGTCCCGACTCTCTAGAGGTTTCTTGAGCTGAAAACACACTTCCTTCCTCAAAATATCACTAAAAGTGTAAACGGTGAGGAGTGAAGAGGGAGGTACAAGAAAACAGGTACTTGAATATACTGATGGGCATTTTCATTGCTTTTATCAAGACATAAAAGGGCATAATTCTTCCTTAAACACAATGCTCTTCATTTCCCTTGGACATCCAGAGGGACAGGAGGCTCTGCCTTCCTCAGCCTTGGTCAGTTGTGCTGCTAAACTGTGCTCCTTCAACTATGAAGGTCTTTCCATCTTCCCCTCTCCCTGCCACAAACTTCTGGACCATCTTTCCTAACACGTTAAGATATAAAGAAATGCCTGTCTTTCTACTCCTCCTTTAGGAGGATAGACCCTTTTAATCAGCTGCAATGGGATATTGCATCTTGAGGTCTCTCTCAAGATAAGTTTTCCATGGTAGGGGACAGTTACCAGTCTAGATAGATGTTTGTGTCTGGAGACAGGATCACCTCCATATAATGACCGTTTATTGGTAGCCTGGCCAGCAGACCTCTCAGTCAGGGGGTAAAAAGGGGTAAAAAGGCCAAATGAAGGCCAAGAGCAGTCTGTGGCTTTAACAGTAAATAGATTTAGCTGCATATTCATAGACAGCATTCATAATCACAAACAGAGTGTGTAAACTGAAAATACAGAGATTCCCAAATTGCCTAGTGATCTATTCCAATTTAAATTCTGTGCTTCTCCAAAATCCACCCTTTTTTATTCTGGTACAACCCATTCTTTGCCAAAAGGACCCTCAAATGAAACCTTTCTCTGCTCTGAAGATTGGCGTGAAGAGAGTAGACAAAAATATAGCAAATACGTTTTAATACGTTTGCTAGTGCTGTGTCTCTTATTCAGGGTTATTTTCCAGGCATTCTAACATATCTAAATAAGGCTGAATCTTGCGTCACTGTGCAAGCAAAACTCCCCATCAAAGTCTGAGGGACTAAGAATACAGGCCAAGTGAGAGAAATAATGTTCTCTAATATAAGTGCAAGATTTCAGAAATACAAAGAATAATCACGGCAGAAAGAAACAGTGGAAACTAAAAGATATCTCATACTCTGTTTTGCGCTATGAAGTATAACACATATGATATAGGCGAAATATGCTGTATTTATTTATAGATATGTCTATTTTAAATGTGTCCCAATGAGTATTATATACTTGTGTTATGAATGTGCTAGTACAATCAAATGTACACAGCAGGATTAGATGGATTCATAGATTATATTATTCTGAACACTTTAGATTTCTTATAATCTCTGGATCTTGCTATACTAAGTACAAAGAATTTGGTGGGACAAAAAAATCTGCTCTGATATATATACACACAGAGTTCCCATTGATTTCCGTGCAGCTGACTTCAATGGGAGTTGAATGTATGTACTGGAGGGCAGAAGAGAGCTATTTATAGTCTAACCTTCCCAGACAAAATGAGCAGGCTAGGTGTGCTTTATACTCTACAGTATCCCTAACACTTTCTGAATCATCTYTTATTATTTAATCTAATTCATTACGACTCAGCTATAACAGAAGATATCTCCTAATGATTAAGTGCAACAAAGGAAAAAGGGAAAATAACCTACCAAGTGGTTAATTTTCAAACACATTGAAAACAATAACCTTTTTCTTTTGTTTCTAAATAAATTATCTGCAAGTATTGTTGATTTTTAAAAGGCTTTGATAATATCTTGTCCACTTACCTAGCAGAATCCTGGAATTTCTCTTTTAGTACCTAAGTATTGGGAGAGTTTGACAAAAAGCACCATTTTCTCAACTTTATAAAAGTAGCAAAATGGCAAAAAAAAAAAATCTGACAATTTTATTAAGGTGCATTTTTTTTTAATTTAGAAAGCGACATAGTCATGCAGGTGGTCTGTTGCCTCATAATTCTTTTCCCCTATTTTTGGAGATTCGAAAAATTTCAGAAGATCAAGAATATTTTTGCATTAATAAAAATGAAAAAGTGAAAGGGAAGAGGATTCATTATATGAAGAGTTAAGGGGACAAACAGAGGAAAGCAAGCATCAGCATTTTTAATGCCTTGAGAGATTTATGGTATAATGTTCTGTGTTTCGTGTGTGAAATTGTTCTCCATAATGCTTTTTAAGTCGAGAGGGTCCTATGCCTCCAGTGTGGAATTAGAAAGGATTTATGGTAAAATGTCTGATATTTTTGTTTCACTGTCTCAGCTTTGCAGGTATAGCGTGAGTTTGAACTTGACTTGGTGGATGACAGAGATGTAGTCCTTTTACACTTGATGTAATGAGAACAAGTAAATACAACTTTAGTGTAGGAATAGGAATATGGAGGTTCAGAAAAAGGCAAATAGAAGCAGATCTCAAGACAATGCCAAAATCCAACAGTCTCAAACATATTTCTTAGAGCAGTTGCAAGAGGGACTTAGCCTGGGTGAAACAACCTGTCAACCTGACACAACTTTCTCTTATCCAAGGAATATCTTCCCCACTCTCCCCAAGACAGTGTTTCTGATAACGTTTTAGTCTGTAATTCTAACACATTACTGAAATAGAAGAGTCTCTGGTTAAGGATTTGGCCATAAGCTTTGAAAAATGCTATTTGAAAAAGTTTGTCTCTGAGGAGTTGTACCACCAGAAACCTCATAGAAAAAAAAACCAAAACCATTCCTCAGGTTTCGAGACCACACATATTGCTGGACTGGGTAACTTGACAAAACAAGCTCTGGAGTCTTGATGCTTGGACACTGGTTATATGAACAGTAGAGCTGTGTTTGAGGAGCCTGCTTGCAATGACTGCAGATTTGGGTGTGCTTTTTATATCTGCACAGTAAATGAAGGGTTATCTCAAGCCAGAGTTGCCAAGAAAATCATAATCACACCTTTAATGTGACAGACAGTCACTGGATAGCAGCAAAAGGAGGTACATTGGAAACAGAGGAAATCTGAAACTCTATAGGGAAAAAATGAAAGGACAAGTACACCAGGAGCATTGCTCAAAAATACAATGAATGATGTGGAAGCGGATTCTCTCTTAGAGAGTGTGTTTGCAGTAAAAGTGTTCATTTCAAACTCATCTCACTGGTTCCCCATGAATCCCTTAGCACAGGGTAAGAAATCAGAGAAATGTAAGGACTACCCTTTCTGCCAAATTCTCAGCAGAGGAATGAGCAAGGACAAAATCTTTTTTTTTTCCAGACAGCCAAGGCCCTATTTTCTCAGAACTAAACGGTCAATAGCAGCCATTATAGCTGCTTAAAACAACAGTCCTGCTGCAACTGCTGCAGCACAGACTATTTGAATCTCCTTTACAATGCCTAACCTTTGCCCTCTGTATTGCAGCAAAAGAAACTTCATTTAATCTGCTATAAGATGCCAAATAAGTATGTTTACATGACAAGTATTTACTTTTCAACATTTAATTAAATAGCAGATTCTATAGAATGAATTTTAAATTCAAATATTTAAAACTCAAAACTTTATAAATAAATATATATATCATTTTACAGAAAACGTTATGTTCCAGGATCACATCCTCAGTGATAGAAGGGATAAGAGGTAAAACATTACTGACCAGTAACTCCAGTAACATCTTAGTCTCACTAACGCTTCATGTGCCAGCATCAATTTTCTTTGGTAGCTGCCTGGCACAATAATACTTCAAATAATTTAGACCAGAAATGATTAGCTGAAGAATGGATGCTTGAAGTATTTCTCTCCCCTTCTGTTTTAAATACTGGGGAGAGTGTTCTGTACAAGCAATCTGTACTTTCACAGTGAACATGCTTTGTTTTGACTGGTTGACTGTTTGCTGTATTTGGAAATACAGATGTATTTCCAAATGACATAGTTAGAACTATTGTGAGAAATGGGAGGAAAATCCAACTCTAAGTAGGCCTTTCACTGGAAAACTATTCAAGATTAAATTATTCAATTTTGATGGAAGAGCCCTGTGAGGGGGTCAGTTGTTGACAGATAGATATATCAAATTATGCTGGATCCATGTCCAAATTCGCTTTTAGCAGTGTGAAACTTAAGCAACTTAACAAATGAATAGGAAACTCAATCTTAGGCAGTGGGGAAGTAAAACTGAATGCACAGGGTTTCAAGTAAACATTATCATGCATGTGAAACTGGACAGGAGTAATTCATACCATCTCAAGGAAGATTAAATAGTTCTCTGTATGTTGTTCTGTCTCATTGTTTAAGAGGAAACAACATGTTTTCTCATTGTTGTGAAAGCAGAAAATATTAATGTACATTGGAGATACAAAAAAGAATACATATTGGTGTACTTCCCTTTTATTGCTAAAAACCCAAGTCCAGTGTTTCATTACATGATAGCGAATATCAAGTGAAACTGCTATATTCATTAACATTACTCTGAACTTCAGTGGTGTGTTTGAGGTCAAGGGCCAGCATGCAGATTCTATATGGTGCATAAACATATTACATCTGACTGAGAAGTAGCATGATAGAAAAACAGTAGAAAAAAAATTTAAAAATATGCTTCACTTGATTAAAATGATTCCTGTTACATATCACAGATTTAGTTTTAAATATATTACTACTACAAGAAAGGTGCTTGGCTGAAAGAGAGGTATTGCTTCCTGAAGCATTAAAAAAAGTGTATTTCAGAGTACATTTGAGTCATCATTATCAAGATCTCAGTGTATTAAACTTCTACTCTGTACCTTTGTTTGTTCCACCAGTCAACAATAAACACCAACAGGACTGAACTCTGACTAGTGAGAAGCAATCCCCAACTGGCAGATATCCTGTATTATTGAACTTTGGCCTTTCCAAAAGCTTAGCAAAAGAAAATTAGACATGTATGTTAAAAAAGATGCATGTTTAAAAGCTGTCAAACAACAGCTTTAAAAATCTGCAGGACAATTGCATACATTGCTTCAAGTAGTAGCAAGAGTGTAGCCAACAAGCCAAAAAAAGTGCCTTCTTGAACCGATCTAGTTGGCACTTGAGAGACTGTATTTGGAGGGCTGTATTGAGTTTTGGGCTCCCCTTAGGAACCCAAATGGAAATACACTGGAGTGAGGTCAGCAGAGGCCACCAAGCTGGGCAGTCAGATGGAGCACAGGACAAGCCAGGAGAAGCCAAGAACTGTGTTTGTTCAGCCTCAGGAAGAGAAGACCAAGGGGAGATTGCATTGCGGTCTTCAGTAGCAATGGGGAGGGCATAAGGAGATAGAGCCAGAAGCCGTACAGGGAAGGGAAAAGAAGCAACAGACACATACATGGTGGAATGTTTTCCTAATATCTGACTAGATACTGGGAAAAACTTTTTCACCATGAGGGTTGTCAGACACTGGAACAGATTGTCCAAAGAGGCTGTGAAATCTCCATTCCTGGATATATTCAACACTCACCTCATCTCACTTCACCTCACCTCAACTCAATGGGACATAGTCCATGAGCAACATGAACCAACTAGATATTCTTTGAGCAGGATTTGGACAAGATGCTTCTAGAGTTCCCTTCCAAACTAAATTATTCTGTGATTTAAAGCATTTGTATTAATTGTTTCAAAACAAACAAGCAAAAAAAAAAAAAAAAAACCCAACACCAGGAAAATTTTCTCAGGCCTTGGTTTCCCATGAAAAAAGAGTGTGCATTGTTTCTCTAGAATAACTACATGTCTAATAGTCAGGTTCTTCTGCTGTTATGAAGATGGTTCAAGGCCTAGGGCAGGCCAGAATCATCATGGAACGTAGTGGAAGGTGGACATTATTCTGCATCTAATAATGTTGCCAGGTTTTTACACATTAACTTGTTTAATCTGTTTTTACAGGTACTATGCATTGTCTTGGGTACAGTCTCTGTTTCCCAATCTGGATGTGAATCAACGAAGCCGTTAGCTGGATTTCCTTTTTTGTTTCTTCAATGACAACTGTTGCTTTTATCCTCATGGAAAAGGGAGGAAAAGGAATTAAATCTCTTTTGGAGGACAGAAAATGCTTTACCTACTCAGCTGTATTATACTGGCTACCTGGAGACCCCCACTATGAAATGGAATTCATGCTTATCTAGAGTTGTTGCAACCCTCCTGGGTAAGAACTCCATTCCCAGTGCTCCCTGGGGATTCTCGCTGTTGAATACCAGCATAGACCAAGAATAAATTCAGTCTCATATACACGGGATCTGGTTACAGCTTCTCGTGTCTTTCCACTTTAAGAATAAAACTTCCCAAGCTGATTCTATATCCTATACATAAACTTTTGCAAACCTAAAATATTTTAAAATGTAATTAACAAAAATAATTTTTGATCAGACAAACCAAACCCAAATTCCTTAGTGGAATTTTCAATTTGAAAAAGAGAGCAACGTCAAGGACTCAAGGGACATCAGTAGGGCTTCCAAGACTACAAAGTGGGAATTGCTAGGAGTTCCTAGGGATCCTCTCCAAGCCATACACATCCAATACTCCAGCTACTCCTGCCCTGCTTGCAGATGGGACTGGAAGCTCTGCCCAGTGAAGCATCTGAGACAGCTGAGCCAGAGCTACTCAGCAGCACCAAGAGGAAGCATTGAATGTAGTAGTGGGAAACTTTCTGCTATGGGGACAGAGGTTCCAGTCTGCCAACCTCATCTACTGCCTGGACAGGTTTGATGCTTGCTGGGGGCTCATATCTGGAACCATGTGGAGGCCTGCCAAGGCTTTTCTAGCCCCCAGACTGTTAGCCCTGCTGTTCAGCAGCTATATGGCTGGGGAGATCTGGAGCCATTAAGAGTGACTGTCTGGCTCCAAGACTGAGGACCAGAGGGAGAGATGCATGGAGGCTCAGGTGGTGTCTCCTTGATCTACTGGTGAGAAGGAAGGGCTTGAGGAAGAGTGGACCACTCCTGCAGATCAATAACTGGTTGTGCAGCTGATGTCAACAGTAGGGGTTTAGAACCTTTTTGAAGATTGAGGACTGCTAGAAAGAGATACGAGCCACCTCACCAAGTGCAACAAAAGCCAACAGGCTTTCCAACAGGCTAGCCAACCTGGTGAGGACAGTTTTAAATAGGGGAGGGAGATGATGACCCACAGTGAAGTGGTTGACTGGATTGGCAAGAAGAGGGTGCAGAGYGATGCGGACAAGAGAGACCTTGTAATCAACAAAAAAAGAGCTGAAGCGAGCCCACCTCAGGTGCATGCACATAAATATGGGACTGCCAAGAAGTCGGCATGATGGGGGAAGTTCTCATACCTTTTCTGGGAAATGAGCACAAGTATGTGTCCTGAAGTGCCTGTACACTAACTCATGCAGCACAGGGAACAAACTGGAGGAACTGCATGCAGTTCCAGTGCCAAGACCTCACTGGGATCACAGATACTTGCTGGAATAGTTCACACAGCCAGAGTGCTTCTGTGGATGGATACAGGGTCTTTAGGAAGGACAGGCCAGGATGGCAATGAGCATGAGTTGTCCTTTATGTGCAAAAGGAGCATACATGGAGCTCTGCCTGTGTATAGGTGATGAGCCAGCTGAGACACTATGGGGTAGGATTAATGGGCAAACCTATGTGGGTGACATTATGGTCAGTGTTTGCTGCAGACTGCCTGATCAGGAAGAAGTAGATGAGGCCTTCTTCATGTAAGGGGAAAGGACATGAAAAAAGCTGAGGGACTCAATGCCTTCTTCACCTCCAGAGTGCCTTGTGAGCTGGGGCTCTCTGGGCCGGGGACTGGTAGCAGCAGAGGCACAGAATGGTTGAGGTTGGAAGGACCTCTGGAGATCATCTATTCCAACCCCCTGCTCAAGCAGGGTGACCTAGAGCACATTGCACAGGATCGCATCCAGATAGCTTTTGAGTACCTCCAAGGACGGAGACTACGCAATCTATCTGGGCAATTTGTTCCAGTGCTCTGTTACCCCCACAGTGAAGAAGTTTTTCCTTGTGTTCAGATGGACCTTCCTGTGTTTCAGTTTGTGCCTCTTGCCTCTTGTCCTATCACTGGGCATCACTGAGAAGAATCTGACCCTATCCTCTTTACACCCTCCCTTCAGATATTTATACATATTGATAAGATCCCCCCCTAAGTCTACCATTGTCCGGTCCCAGATCTCTCAGCCTTTCCTCATATGAAAGATGCTCCAGACCCTTCATCATCTTAGTAGCCCTTGGCTATACTCACTCCAGAATCTCCATGTCTCTCTTCTATTGGGGAGTCCAGAACTGGACACAAAACTGGTCCTGGTGGTGCCAGGGCAGGGCCTCACAGCCAGGGCATATCCCACAGCCTCCATAGTCTTTGTAAGGTCATGGTGACTGGGAAGGTTCCTGGGGACTAGAAGAAAGCAAATGTCACTTCTATCTTCAGGAATAGCAAGAAGGAGGATCCAGGGAACAGGCATGTCAGCCTTACCTCGAACCCTGGGAAAGTGATGGAGCCTGGAAACCGTTTTCAAACATATTAAGGACAGAGGTTGATCGGTAGCAGTCAACATGGATTTATGAAAGGGAAATCACACCTCACCAACCTGATAACCTTCTACAATGAGATGACTTGGTCTGTGGACGAGGTGTGAGAAGTGGATATTGTTTATCTCAACTTCAGCAAAACTTTCAACACTGTCTCCCATAACATCCTCATGGACAAACTGAAGAAGTATGGGCTACATAAGTGGATAGTGAGGTGGACTGAAAACTGGCTGAACTGCGGGACTCAGAGGGTTGTGATTAGCAGCACAAAGTCCAGCTGGAGGCCAGTGGTGTCCCCCAGGTGTCGATACTGGGGCCAATGCTGGTTGACATCTTCATTAATGACCTGGATGATGGGACAGAGTGCACTCTAAGCAAATTTACAGGTGATTTAAAACTGGGGTAGTGGCTGATAGACCAGAAGGTTGTACTACCAGTCAGAGGCACCTTGACAGTCTAGAGAAATGGGTTACAGAAATCTCATGAAGTTCAGAGAAGAGAAATGTCAAGTCCTGCAGTTGGGGAGGAGTAATCCCATGCACCACTGGGGGCTGGAGAGCAGCTCTGCAGAGAAGGGGTTCTGGTGGACAGTAAGTTGAACAAGAACCAACAATGCACTCTTGAGACAAAGACAGCCAACAGTATCCTGGGCTGCATTAGGCAGAGCATTGCCATCACGTTGAGGGAGGTACTCCTTCCCCTCTACTCAGCACTGGGGAGACACATCTGGAGTGCTGGATCCAGTTCTGGGCTCCCCACTACAAGAGAGGTATGAACCTACTGGAGCAAGTCCAGCAAAGGGCAACAGAGATGATGAAGGGACTGGAGTATCTCTCATACAGAGAGAGTCTGAGAGAGCTGGGATTGTTCAGCCTTTAGAAGGCTCAGGGAATCTTATCAATGGGTACGAATAGCTGATTGTGGGGGAGGAGTAAAGAAGACAGAGCCAGATTCTTCTCAGTGGTGCCCACTGACAGGACAAGGTGCAATGCACACAAACTGAAATACAGAAATTTCATTTAAACGTAAAAAAAGCTTTTTTTTTCAGTGATGGTGGTCAAATACTGACATAGTTTGCCCAGAGTGGTTGTGTTGCCTCCATCCTTGGAGACAGTCAAATCGCAGCTGGACATGACCCTAAGCAACCTGCTCAAGGTGACCCTGCTTGAGCAGAGGGGTTATACAATCTCCAGAGGTCCCTCCCTACCTCAGCTACGATGTGATTCTGTGATACTCCGATGGGTGTAGTGGGAGAATCTGGGAAAATCACCTACATCATTTTCACAATAAGAATATAACAAAGGAACATCTCCTAGAGGACAGTGCAACAGAGCCAAGCTATGAGGTAACTGCTCTTGCAGGTTTCCTTTGCTTCCCTTTTACTGACACTGTCTTATCATCTAGTGATGAAACTGGAAGAAAAACTACCCCTCTTCTTCCCAGTGGGGTAGCTGACGGGGTAGCTCTCAGCACTGTGTGGACTATACTGGCAAGGTGTCAGTGCAAGGGAAGCAGCAGCATTACTCAGCCAGAGAAAGGGCCAAGCAAGCATGGGGTCTCCTTTCAATGATAACTAACCAGGTCAGCTACCCAAATGGGCAGAGTTTAAAGTTAGCTAAAACTTACCTGAAGCTTATTCAGGTAAGTAAGCCTGAACAAACTTCACTCTATTTTTCTAATCCAGAACAAAATCCAGTTAGTTATGGTGACTGAACTAAAGYAGTCAAAACAAAGGGCCTTAAGAAGTAAATGGTGTTGTAGACTTGTCACTGACTTCATTATCAACTATTGTAAAAGGCTGAAGTCCAAATGAAAATCCATGCAGATAATCAGTTGTGTAACGATCAGCAACAAATCCTGAGGCACTTAAAAATGTGTGTATTTCATATACTTGAGGAAAAAATGACTTGTTAAAGACTGTCTTCCATTTCCTAACTGGGATTTCTGTAAGCTGAACACTGAAGAGGTAACTCTAGAGAACTGTAAACCCAAATGATCCAGTACCTCTGATCTATGCTGTCCTCCTAGGCTCCCAATAACAGTGAGATTGTTTGCCCAGCATGTGGTATTAACCATCGTATCAGTGAGTTAAATGATTTTACTTTTTAATTGCCTGCACTCATTAACCAAAATGTGTTTTAGATAAACCTGTGATAAATCTGCCTGAGCCATCAATGTTTCCAAACCCTTCAGTTTTTCCCAGTGGTGGGGGTGGAGGAGGTGTTGTAATTTTGGTATAGACAGTTTTCTCGGTAACACAGAGTTCAACAGGCAAAGCAGCAGGAGGAAGCAGAGTGGAATCAAATTCTATTTCAGATTTTCTTGATGCTACAGAAGTCTGTGTGGGGTTTGACATGTTGGTTGTGGCCAATTTTCTCTTTCTGTGATTTCCTCTTAGGCTCCTGAGTCGTCTTCTAGCCTAGTCACTGAGCTTTGGTGTAGACCTAAAATCAAAAGTTCTTTTTTCTTCTGTTCTTGCCCTTGACTACTTTCAGGTCAGATCAAAATGTGTACTGCCACAAAAAAAGGGGAGGAAAAAAAAAAAGAAAGGAAGAACTTCCTCTTTCTTTTAGATACTTTTGAAAGAAAAAAGCATTGAAAAAGATTATTTGGCGTTCTTCCCTTTATGAGAATCTATTGCAGTAACTACTTTTTTAATAGTGAGAAGGCATAATACAAAATTTATCTGAGCTTTGTGTTATCTGCATTTTTTTCCAGTTTCTTCTGGACTTGGACAGAATTTTGTTTTGGGGTTCAGTTTTCAGCAGTGAGTATGTGTTGGTGTTGTAGGTGGAGATCCACACCCTGCACAGCATGGGTTGTCTTCAGGCATCATAGACAGAGAGAGGGAGAAGCGAAGGGGAAGGAAAAGGCTCTCTTGCAACCTCCGCACTGTCCCTTCATGGAGTGGTTTGGGGGTTTAGGATTTTTTAATTTTAAATCTGAGGCAGTAGCTGGCTTCTTAAAATTACACCAAAGTTATATATGCAAGTAGGATAAGTATAAATGGTGACTAAGTATATCGCTAGAAAGCTCTCTGGTTCATTATCACAAAGGTAATAGCTGTAGAAGGGCAAATGTAGAAAAAATCAAAACAGACCTCCGTGGAGAGGCAGCCTCCAGACAAGAGGCTGGCTCTGGGGACTGGAAGACAACCAGGAAAGCTTATACAGGCTGATGGGTGGGAGGGAGTAGATAAGAATGCAGTGATTCGCTGTTTCAAGCAATGAAATAAAAATGAAAAGGCCAAGCTGCAGTTTACAGTTACAACAGCTTGCTTTCAGAACAATTCACTCCCTCCTTCATACATCCCTTTTTCTGGATTCACACCCTTCTTCTTTTCAGTGGACATTGGTACAATAGACTCAACCTTGCAATATTAAAATAACAACTAGAATGAGTTCATCCTGCTAAGATATTCTTGTTCTTAAAGTTACATGTCATTCCATTAGTCCTGTTGATTTGCTTTACTGCCAATGAGCTGACTTTTTTTTTTTTTATTGTCTCAGAATAAGCTGTGTGAATATGCATCCTTTGGAATAATTGTTCTAGAAAAGAACCCATTAGGGAAACATTTAACGACTACTCTTTAAGATGGAATATGAACATTATCTTGCCTGTTACTGCATGATAAGGAATCTGTTCACTGTTTAAACCCTTTATTACTAACAGCAGTTAGAAATGTTTCTGTTGAGAAACATTCATATTAGGGTTTCATCAAACCCCTTTTTTAAGGAAAACATCATTTGCAATTAAGTTTTTTTAATATTTCTTTAAAAAAAGAATTTTGTTTTGCTTTTGGGTTTTGTATTTTGGAAAATTTCTCTCCTCTTTCCCTCTTTCCCACTAAAAATACGGTAGAAAGGTATGGAGCTTTATAATTTTCTTTTTTCAAATCTAACTTCAAAAAAAAAATTCCCCAAATTACTAAAAAAGGAAAAAGGAAACTTTGAACCTATATTTTTTTCCACAGACTAATTTTGTGAAGAGAAAGAAATGGGAGGGGTGTGTGTGTGTGTGGGGGGGGTATTGTTTAAAACATTTTTAAGAAAATATGAGAAGAGTTTGAAAGTATGAAAAACAGATCCATTTGGAGCCCTACYGTAATCAAACTAAGATCAGTCTTCAAAAATTATATTGAAAACATGTTTTCCTATTTTTCAAACAGGTTTTTGTGATAACAGCTGCACATTTTTAATTGATTAGAGAGTCATGCTGTGGCCATACCAACTCTCCTCAACTACAAATTGCTTAAATAAAAGTAGACATAACTAGAGTAGAAGTGGTCAGCAACCGCACTAAACCTTAACCAGTCACGTTAAAATATATGAATGACATACATCTAAGAGACAAAAGCCTTCTTACATATCATCTTCCATCTTCCTGCTCACTTTGGAGCCTTAGTCAGGGTTATACAACTTTTCTAGGGTTCATAGCCAAAACTTCTTCATTATTTTCATTTTTCTCCTGGTTTATATCTATCAGAGATATCCCTTATGGCTGAAGGATTTTTAATTTTAATTTATTTCCCTTCACATTGTTATACATTTAACCTTTTCCAAGGCAAACTGTTTAAGGCAATGGTCAAAAGTCAAAAAATGTACTTCAAAGCCACATCTATAGATATTCAAAGAGCTTGAAAAAGCCACATTCAGGGGCTGACTGGGAATTCCTATGAGCTATTACCAAAAGCTAGACTACTTTTGGACTATTTTTATTAAAAATACATCTGAAAAGGCTAACACAGTAAGTAACCTGTGGTTCAGTAGCAAAGCGAGCTTTTGTATGGGCCACAAGTGATGTGGACAGCATAAGTGCCTTCCCAGAGTGCATATCCTCACAAGATCCTGGAGACGCTACCGGACAAGGCAGTGAAGTCAAATGAAGGGTTAGTCTCTGCAGAGAGGCAGGGACCCACCTCCAAGCCCTGCACAGCTCCCACTGCGCCTCCTCTGCCAGCAGCGGTCCTCACCCGACCCTGCAGTCAGCCGAGTCAGGAAGTTTACCTAGTAGAAAACTAACCGTGAAAAAGAATGATCAGTTTTCTGCCTGCTTGGACCCCTCCCTCATCTAGTGACTCGGAAGTCAAAGGAGTATCAGCACCAGTACAAAGGAAAAGGGAGGAAGGTGCAACCAGAAGTATAAAGGAGGAATGGTACCCTCCTCCGTCCCTACTGTCAGCATTGGCTCCCTGCTGGTTTGTCTGAGCTGTGTCATCAAATTGCATCTTATTTAGCACGTGGCAGACACACAACTGAACACACATATGATTGATTTGGAGCTATGGCCCCATCCCTGACCCCTCAGATTGGTTGCACAGTCATACTCAGGCAAACAAGCTTCAAGAAATGCTGGTAGAGTTCAAACAGCAACCTTGCATGCTAGAGACAAGCAAAGGTATATGATACAGAACAACAGAGAAAGAAACCAGCAGTAGTGACAGGGAGAAACAGGGCATGAGAAAAATCTATGGAGAAAGCTTGACCGGGAATACTGCAAACTGAGGAAGAAAAAGAGGATGGGAGATGTATGGAAAAAAATGGATCTAAGCTAGGGTTTGGGTGTTTGGGTGTTTTTCTTTCTTTTCTATAAAATCATTTAAAATTTCAGCTGAAAAAGCAGCATCCTGGAAGCAGCCAGACAAGCAGCAGCAATTTTCAAATGCTCCTTTTATAATGATATGTCATCTGTAGGTCAAGAGCGTAATTCTTGCATAAGCTCTGTTGAATAGGATTTACGTAACTTCAGGAGACACTGCTCTTGGGTTATAACAAGCATTACCCCTCCCTGGGACAATCCCAGACTCAGCACAATGGTCCTCAAAATGAAATAGTGCAAAGCAAATAATTACTGTAATAATATAGCGAAGGAGAGGGAGATGCAGAAATGAGGGGAAAAGTATAGTAAGAGGCTGCTTCCATCTTGTATTTAGGAAGGCTATAGATTGTATTAGCTGCAATTCCTAGCTAGTATTTTTGTAAACCTGTAAGCCCTTGAACAATACAGATTTTGACATTTCCCATAATATAAAATGGCTCAAACTACCATTACAATCAACAGTCATTACAATCAACTGTGTGAAATGGTAGGAAGATGCTGAAATGTCTTTTCTGCCAGGTTGTCATTCACGGAAGCAGACCTCAGACCATTTTTTCCTTGCCGATTAGACCATCTCTTACTACAGCCAGGACCCTGATTTGATACAGAATAATAACAAAGTAATTCTTTGTTGTTGAGAATTTTTGCTGTTCTTGTCACTTTATGCAGACTTCAAACATTTTGCCAATGTCAAGAACACAGATCAAAGATGTTCAGGGTGTTTAAATAGATTTGTGGGTGTTGATTGACTACCACTGTCTTTGCTTACTTTATGCCACTGTAATTGTAAGCTGAAAAAGGACAACCAGGCTCAAAAAATGCTAACAAGGACTTCCTACATAGGTGCCCCAAAAACCCCCACATACACACAAAAAAACCTAATTGTTTCATTGCAACCTGTTGTTCCCCTGTTTTGCAAACATTTCTGTTGCTGTATCTGAAAACAATACAGTAGCGACAGGTTTACATGATGCTGACTGCTGTATTATACCATTAACAGCTTCTGCGCAGTACTCTCAGTTTTGTCACTTTGAATGTAACACTCCAGACATGACTGTGTACAGTACAGCACAGTGGTCCCTTAAAAAGACTAGGAAGGTAATAACCAAACTAAAAGCTCCGCCACAGAATAGAGCATAGGGTCTAGGGCTTTTCTGATCACAGCAGACTTATGCGGATACAATTCCCTTGATGTCAGGTAGCTCAGAGGAAGTGGGAATTTCAGCTTTAAAAACAAAGTCAGTTGTCCTCTCTCTGTAGACATCACAGTGGAGATTCCTCTGATGCTTATCAGTTGCAAATTAATTGCCATTATGGTTGACCATTTGATTTGAAACAACCAGCTGGCTTGAAAGAGCAGATGGATTTTGACATAGCAGGAAAAGTCTGAGTTCAGTATAATTATATATATATATTTTTTTTTTCCTTCCAATGGATGTTAGATCATCAAGTATTGCCCTAACTTGCAGGAGCATGTATTTGCTCACCAAAATGTTAATGAAGATTTATTACAAACGGTTAAGTCATCTCTCTCACCTCAGTGCAAAATTCAAAAAAATATCTGTCTCACCTTGAAAAAGACCTGCTTAGGAGTGTTTTGAAACATGTTATCACCTGTCTCTTTTTTCTGTTGGGGAGTATTGCCTATTTGGAAGTGCAGCCAGATAAACCAATGTACCTTTCTCATAAGGGCTAGCTGTAATTTCCTATGGGCTTTATTGGCATCCATTTGTCTTAAATCTGTCTTCAAGATTGTGCAGAAAAGTTGTAGAAAGGCAGAGATCCCTCCTGGCAGTTCTTGTCTTCATAAGGTCATTTTTTTTCTGAAAAGAGGAGAATCAAATCTCATCAGATATATTTCATAAGTAATGACATTCAATATCATGTTTTTGTTCATTTGTTGCTTCTGTTGCTGAAAGACCATAGAGTTAAAGTTCTTAGCTAGAGGGACAGAATTAAATGAAAATGAATTTGAAGCATCTTCCCTATTCATTAGCACCTGCTGAACGAGTTATGGGAATAGTCATATTTCTACAGCTCCATTTAAAAAATGTTAAGACAGCTGTTCCTCTCCAGAGTGTATGAGTGCAACAGAAATTAGCTCTTTAACTCTTAGGTGATTTCTAGAAGATGCTTCCCAAGAAAAAGAGCATATTCAAAAGTGGAGGCTGGCCCTTGTAAATGTCCAAAGAGGATTCAGGGAGGATTTCCCATGAGCCTCGAAACAAGAGTCAAAACACAGCCGTTATCTTGGAAATAATACATTGCAGAATATCCCAGCAGTCTGGAGTGGTTTTAGCACATGCCCCAAAACYATCAAAAGATCAAGCAATGCATTTGGAAGGGTAAGAAGTAAAAAAGGAAGTTAAAAGATGTCTCAAGAGCTATTCTGGCCTCTTCTCATCAAACACACTTACCTGTGGCATGGGCCTTTCAAACTCAACCAGCCCCTGGCAATGTAAAGAGCATGCAGCATCTGTCTTGTATATTCTCCAGTTCCAAGTGTGTTCCCTTGCTTTCATAAACATTTCCAATAAAACAAAGGCAATAATCTACACTTTTTTATACCACAAGGCAAGCAACATGCTAAACAGCTTCATCACTAAAACAGTGAGAGCTTTTAATACACTTATTAGGAAGGCTGTCAGTGGGCTGGCTAGATATTTTCACTGGAGACCTCTGAGAAGTTCTGACCAAACCTGCCCTTTCGGACGTATCCCTGCAAATATCTTCTTCCTGTGGTAAATGGCCACTTCTGCAATGCAGTTTATACTGTACAGTCATTGGAATAAATACTGTATATGAATACACCCTAAGATGTATTATTAAGATATCTTGATACAGTGGATACATCGTAGCTGTGCTCATATTTCAGTTAGTTTATTGGACTTGCATATTCCAACAGAGGCACAGTATAAACTGTACTGCAAAAATTTATTCTTGATAGTACTGATTTAACAAACACAGTGCTTTCAGTTCTGGTAAGGTGTACTGGTCTTCATCTGTGAGCAATCCACATATAATTAAAAACATTCCTTTTTATTTTACTTAAAAGCTCTCAGCCTTTTTGTGATTGGCATCTGCATACCCTAAAATATGTGTGGGCAGCTGAGTCCGTGCTGAGCATCAACAAGCTTGTGCTCTTATTAAATCTTTTTTTTTTTTTTTTTTTTTTTTTGTGGTGAGGCATTCAGAAATTTCCAAGGTCTAAAAGGCACTTCACCTATCTGAGGCTTATTGAGTCTAACCAAAAGGGATGTGTGTGGCAGCAGTGTATCTGAGACTGTAACAAGGATAGTTCCTGTCCCTGTTATTGAAAGGGTTAGTCTAGGTTCATAATCTGGGATTGCTTTTTGAACTCTGAGCTGACCTCATATTTCCATTTGGTGTTTGTGACTGAAAGCATTTATATTGATCTGTATCTGACAAGGGGTCAGGCTCACCACAGTGGGTCAGGCACATGTAACTTTTAGACCAAATCACTGTGGTACTCTCTACAATATCCTCAAAAGGCTATTGAAAGCTCTGCTGCTGGATGCAGCTGCCGTTCTCTTAAGCTGTGGCAGCTGTAAAGAGTATATTGCACTACCTGCATCATAATTGTTTACATCAGCAGTCCAAAGTATTGACTGTGAGCAATTTATTTGTGTCCGGGAATCCCAACACATCTTGCAAGTGGCATGAAGAGGCCAGTCCAGAGACCAGAAGAATAGGTCCAAAGAAGAGAAGAATAGCAAGGGGCAGAGAAGATCTCCAGCTCTATTCCCTGATGTTTCACAACTTCTTTACATACTCAGAATTGAGTTCCCCTTTTTAAGATGCATGAAGTAGATTCCTCTGTCAGTACGAAGAGCGCTTCCATTGGGAGGGTGGCAGAAGGCAGGCAGGAAAGGAAAACCTTGTTTCAAACCGGATCGACCAGTTTGTTCTAGCCATAGATAGCAGGCAAAAAAAGGATGTAGGCACATTTAGTCAGAGTGAAGACAGTTTAAACAAATCAAGAATGCTAGTGATGCACTGTATTTGCATTTCTTTTCCAAGTGAGTATATTTGTGTGGCAGCAAGCAATTCAGTTTCAGAATCAGCTTATAATATCTGACAATACATTTTAGTTTCCACAATGCAGATACTTCAAGAAAAAAAAAAAGAAAGAGAGAGATTTGAATGGCCTTGGTTTAAATAAAAGTTCGTTAAATATAAAATGGATGACTTTGGGTTTTTTATCCCCCTTTTTTTATATCAAGTGACTGAGTCATTGCTGGAACTTTTAAACTGTAGTGGTTTGTTTTGATTGCATTTGCAAGTATCTGATGAAAATGTGCAAATCAGCCACCTAAGATTTTGAGGCTTCCTTTCCTGTTGATTATACAAAAATGGTTAGTACACAGAGCGCTTGCTTTTATGACCCTCTGTACCGTAAACATATAAAATAAGATTTTTTTGTTGTACCTCAAAGAAGTACAGCACAGAGTTCATGACTCAAGGGAAGCAGATACCTGTTATGAAGAAGCACAAATTAGGTATAGCATGGAAAACAGTAGCAAAATCTTACTTTCCTACCCTGTTTCACTACTTTTGCTTGACAGATATTTCTGAGATAGTGTTTGTCCATTCTTTCTTTAGCCTATGTATGAGTGTTATAATACAACTCTTGTCTTGTGAGACCTAGGTTTTCTATACAAAAATGCAAACTGAATACAAAATACCTATACTTTTAATACAAAAAGCAAAAATGAGGCAAGTAAGAAAAGTCTACCCCCAAATTTGTACAACTATTGAGGATTAAAAATAGCTCCTACATACTGCTAAGTTATATTTCCTCTGAAAAAAAATAAAAACTAGGTTTTATTTTTCCGTAATATCCCAAAGCAGTTTCATATTTTCCACCTGAAGCACAACAAATATGACAAAAAGATACCACAAATTCCAGATAGATATGTATACAGGCAGTGAAAATGTACTTGATTTAAACAAGCTTTTCATTCTTGGTAAGTCACTGGTGCAGATACATTTGTTTCTCCTATACTACCAGTATTTAATCTCCACTTCACACAATCACTAATTAGATATCAGTATAATGAGCCAGATTTTCACTGTGAGGATAGCAGCTTTGTTAGCTTAACTGTTTCCTTAAAGCATTTGCATAAGAAGAATTCTTGGCTGGTAAAAACCTACTGAAACAGCTCCTTTCTTCACCTGAAAAGCAAAAAAAAAAAGGCATATTTGTGGCATATGTACATCCCAGAATGGATCCAGACAGCTCTAATAGATCCGTGTTTGACAAATTCCATACATTTGAAGGACAATTTTCCATTTGGTCCCATATGTGCACATCCAGAATCACACTTGAATACAACTGTGCTGAAATTTGTAGGTAGAACTATCTGGAGATTTCTCCAATTTTATACATAACTCAAGGAATTTGGAATGTTAGAAATCCTGCCTTCAAAAAACCATTTGGATTTGCATGACTCAACATCAGCTGAAGGGCTTAGTCTGAATGTATATCCTCACAAAAATGTACCTCACAAAAATGAGAAATTTCAAATGGAGATGCAGAGCTACTTCTCAGAATGCAGTACATCTTCTCACGTCAGCTCTAGTGATTTATTATGTGACAGGTCATTCATCCTGTACCTGCCTGGACAGAAGAAGTACACAGATTCAGAAAAACAGAATGAAATATGAAAGGCAAGTTGCAGTGGTAGAAGAATAAAAACCCAAGTACAATGTTTTTCTTAGGGATTAATGACTACCTGACAGATTCTAGCCATTAATGACAGATAATTCCTGTCTATCTCTCATCTATTTCATTTGTTCTGTAAGTGTGGCTCATGCACAGAGTTCATTATAAAATATGTAATCAGGCAGGAGCAATCTCCCATTAATAACTAACACTGGAGGAGCAGAGAGAAGAAGAGAAGGACTCTAGTAATAGAAAGAGTTGGCTGGTTACTTGTCACCAGACCCTTCACAGTTCGAGAGGAAAAAATATAAAAGCAGATGCAAAAGGGAAAACAAGGTTTTGCTGTACAACTGCAGAACTTGCAGTAGGGCAGGAGAAAAGGAGTCTAGGTGGGAAAGCAATGTGAGGAGGAAGAGAATCAAACCATACCAAAGGAGGAAGGAAGCAGGAGGGGGAGAAAAAAATGAATCTCTGCTGATGAAAGTCCTAGTGAACAGCATCAGAAAGGGAGAGCAGACAGGCAATGGTGAAAAACACCAGTGGCTGTCACAGAAGTAACAGGGACATCAGAGAGGAAACTGTGCAACATGAAAAGCAAAACAAATGACTGGCCTTTCGGTTGAGTGAGAGAGTGAAGCCAGGGCTGCAAGTCAACTGAAGAGATGAGACTAAAGATTTATGAGGGTAAGGCCTTAAGACAGTCATCAGCATGGAAGATGAAGTCCTCAGAGAGTAAGACAGAAGACTCCGATAATAAAGAGAGATCCAGGAGTCAATGTCAGAAAGATAACCTGACACAGATAGGGCAAGCAGATAATGTATGACAGCAAGATGTCGATGAAGAACAGTGAAATGCAGAAATGTTTTTCATAAGATGAAAAAGTTCAGAAAAGGGAAGAAGGAATATAAGGGAAGGGGAAAAGGAGAGAAAACTAAAGTCCTTCTATTTTATGCAAAGTAGGTAAGGGACAAGGATTCTTCGTGTGAAAGTGGCTTCAGAGACAGTGCTAGAGGAAAAGATATGGGTCTCTACTACAGACAGAGGCTGAGGAACTGAGCACATACAGCTACATAATTTCCAAGAGAGCAGTGATTGTTCTAGAGATATCAACAGGTGGAGGAAGATGGGGACAGGCATGATGTTAGAAACTAGAGGAGGGTGAACATTGCCATGGATGAGAAGGATGTTGATACAAGATCTGAATTTGTCCTGGATTTCTGCTTCAATAGCTTCAGGGTTTGCCTTTTCCTTCTGTATCCACAGGGTATGAAAGTGTGGAAAAGCCACAGATAAATTTGGTAAGAACCAGAGGGAAAGAAGAGAACAGAACAGAGCAGGAGACAGGAGGTACAAGGAAATGACAGGAGGAAGAATGGATGTTCTGATGGAAGAGAGGGAAATTTGATGATTCTGAAAATGAATCTCAAATGAATCTCAAAAGATCTCAAAATGAACATGACTGCAAACAATTCAACAGTAGATCAACAAATGGGAAAATCAGTCACATTGAGAGCCTGCCAAGAAAATGGAGCTAGGGATGGAAGCAAGTGAAGGAAGTGCCAGCTGTGGGGCTAACAGGGTGACAAGAGCACAATGTTTCATGTCTCATGAAACAGCCTGGTGGCAGCATGTTTAGAGCAACAGGCAAAGTCAGCAGCTGAATGGAACTGGGGATATGGGAGCAGGAGACAACGAATGAAACCGGGGGCAAGCAAATGGTCAAAACATCCCACCTTTGGAGAAGACCAAGCAAAACAGGCAAACCTGAAAAAGGTAGTAAAACTGCCGCTGCTTGTCTTCTGGCTTGGTGGCTGGAGGAAGTTTCTCCTGGCTGAGCAGGGAAAGATGCCTAAGAAATCAATGTAATTTGTGATTAACTTGGTGTTTCTGGGATTAATTTTTTTTTTTTTTTGAATTCTGGAGTTTCTCATGGCAAAACTCCTGAAGCAGAGTTCTGTTTTTTGTTTAAATACCCATAACACTATCACTCTGAGCATTAAACTATTGCTTATACTGATGACCTACCACACCCTTGCCTGGAAGAATTTACCATACTTAGAAAGCTAGAGGTCTGGACAAAGAGGTCTGCAGATGCAGATACAGACTCATGTAAACCACAGCAATCCCACCAAAAGCTATAAAGCCACACGAATACAACTGTGAACAGAAGACAAGCTCAAAGGATGAGTGTATAAGGGAGTGTTATGAGATAAGGTATTTATAACTTCAGGGAATTTATCTTCATTCAGGTCTGGATGTAGATGCCATTCTCCTACCAGTAGTCTGCATGTATGACACAGCTCATGTTAATAACAAACAAAAGACTTCCACTAACAGCAGAAAACTAAACCCAAATATTCATACATCTCTCTCAGCAACATAATATTCATAGATGTACTGATAAGTGTACTTGTCCACATTCAGCCATTAACACTGCCATATAACTGTTAACTTGTTATATGAATTTTTTTGTTTTCATTTATCTGCTAGAAATGCAAAAGTGCATCAGACCCCTGGCTTCAGGTCTTTGTCATTCACAGGGCATAAATGAAACACATGAAAACGAAAAAGGATGCATGACTCTGTCCACCATCATATTCATCCTGTCTGCCTCTCTCTCTCTCTAAATGCACATTTTAGAGTTATATACTAGTAAAGCACTGAACACAAATACATGTGCTTGCAAACATAGTTCTTAACCATTACAGAGGAAAATGATACCAAAAGCTAGTATATATGCTTACACTTCATCTCATTTCTGTTGATAAAGAAAGCCATATTTCTACTTTCTTAATTAAACTGTTCTAATATAATATTAAAAAATGTGACACTGTCAATGTGGTTTGAAATTTACCCTAATCCTGGTATCTGAAAAAAGCTTAAAAAGCAATAAAGCAAATCATCTGTTTTTCCTTTAAGTGCATTTCCCCCCAAAATGGTAAAACAGAATATGGAAGATTTCTAGATGTCTCTGAAAATAAAACTTCATGATATTTTTTGTTCAGTATTGTAAGCATTCCCTGATTTATTGCCAAGTGGTCACTGAATTCAGTAATCTAGACAGATTACTAGAGGACTTCTGTTTTTAGGGATCCATCTGGTATTGTGGCAATTGCAGCTGATTGGATTACTGCTATATCCTAGCAATGTAAAATGCATTGATGCTGCAGGAGAAACTTGGGCTACACCACTGTAGTTATAATGTCAGGCTGTTAGCTGCAAACTTATATCCTAAATTATTTTGAAACTTCATTACTTTATAATTAATTCATTAGAACTCATGTCATGCTTAAATTTTGTACTTTACCTTTTGGAATCATATTTAATGGGAGAGGCACTGGCAAATTCAGGGACTGAATGAGGGGCTCCCTAATATTTTAAGTAAAAGCCACAACATGAAGATTTATTAAAACAACAACAACAACAACAAAGCCCCCTACTTTCTGGAAACAAAAAAACCCTTCTCCCACAAGTATCAACAGCTACATCTAGTGGTTACAGGCAGTGCAGATAYTTTCTCCTATAGCCAAATAGGCTGTAGGAGAAAAAGTACCTTGTATTCTGCACTAAGAAAAAAGGTAAAAATATTCTCCTAAGTGGACCTATGTAATTAACTGGACTGGTACTTCAGTGAACCAACTTCATTTTTGCTTCAGTTTATCTTGTACAAAGTACTACCTGGAGGTTCAGGTGTCCTAATCTTTGTATGTTTTGAGTTGTGTAGGTGTTTCATATACTGTATTTGTGTATTTTCCTTAATACTAAAATGTTAAAAACATGCATAGATGAAATTAATTTGAAATGCTAAATTCCAGATTCCAAGATTTAGAGTTGATGGAGTGAGATTATGTGAGTTTGAGTAATTTTTCACGTGTCTTTATATCTGCATTTGATTACCAAAAAAAAAAAAAAAAAAGGCAGATAAATACATCATTGTTCCCAGGTCTGGTTAATGTACAATAGATTAACAAGATTTCCCATTTACTATAAGCCCAAGTAGGATATTTCTGAGACAGTCCAGAAGTTAATGACATTTGCCTCAATCAGATAGAAGTAAACTTGAGACATTTCAGGTAATGCTACTTGTTAATAATTTCAGATAATGCCACAAAAATTCTACCTCCTCCCAATATTTTCTGAAGAACAGAACAGTATTTGTAAGTATAACAAATAATTTATGGTGTCTATTCATATCCATTTATCCTTCAGAATAAAGAAATCTGGAAATAAAACAATCACAATTCATAAATCAGAAGCATTTATTTGTTGAATATTCCATAGTAGTTGAAAATTTAGTTAAAAATTGAATTCAAATATATACAAAAATCTAAAAAGCAAACAAGAAAAATCTAATCATCTGCAGCATCAAACAAGGATCACTCCACAAAGAAAACGTGAGTTTGTTACCCAGCCAGCTTTATTTTGCCTCTAAAATAGCAGAAGAAAGTTTACAATTCAGCTGGACTTGCTAAAGTCTGGCATAGCCTCTCATGAGTCTTATAAGAAATTAAAGTTGTCAGTGGCTGAGAAGTGAAGTTCTAGCATAGATTAGAATATGGTAAGAGATGGAGAAAGAAAAAGAAATGTGTTGAATTTTCAAAACAGATAAAATGGAGCAATGAGAAGTCCCAGCTTTTTGTTTCTAATGTTGCTTCTTACATTCATCAACAATTTGGAAAAGTCAAATGGCCATTTTTGATAGCAACCCACAAACATTTAATGTAGTTAAGAAGGCAGGACTAAGTGGAGTTTGAAATAGACACAGCAAATTTAATTGAAGATGCAGGTTATTGCTGATAGAGTCATACAAATGCACACTAGACAGTACTAATTAACTGCAACTGTTCAGGAACCTATATTAGTATCACAGCAAACAATTCAGTGAAAATCTCTGCATACTATGATCAAAGAACCAAGAAGATCTAATTCCTGACCTGATTTATTCAGACAAATCCAGAAACATCCTGAACCATCAATGTGTAAAGAATAGCATTGAAAATAACGTTAAATATGGTAATGGTCACCTCTCTAGCTACAGTGAGTGACAAGCAGTTTTCTAATATCTGAATTCCTTACAGTCAATGTGTTTAGTCTATATCTACATTAGTATTGCTGAACGATGGAATTACCCTAATAGGTGGAGAGGCAAGAAATTGAAAAGTTAAAGCTCAGATTTTCAAAGACTTTTTCAGGCACCTTATTCCAATGATATTACCAAAACAGAAGCATATAATGATGGCAAAAAGCAACTGAAAACATCCAGCTCAAGCCACCTTTGGAATGAGGATGAAATAAATGAGTTTCATTTCCAAAAACAGCTTGTCCTCTCTTCTCCTTAACCTCAGCAAATATACAGGGTGGTTAGCTGCATCACCTTGCCATATATGGTAACTATTAGAAGCTCTCTCTGGCTCTCTTATTCCTACTGTTGCCCAAATAATCTCCTGATCACCTCTGCTCAGAGCCTCCTTTGTATCACACGAGACAGAAAGACAGACCATTGGGTTCGTGTGTCTCTCTTTCAAGAGCAGGATTTGCCAGAAGAGAGGACTTTTCAACTACAGAAGTAGAATTACACTGATGTACATTTGGTGCACAACTTCTTGTGTATTCCACAGTAGTTCTCTGCCTCGGTGCTCTGAGAAACCTCTGTCTGTATCTCTATTAAGAATTCATCACGTAGTCCTAGTTTGCTTTTTCCCTCTTCTTTCCTTCTGAAGCCAGAACTCTAAAAGAGATATCGGAAAAGTTAAGTTCCATTTTCCATAATAAGCTCAACTGTTTCAGTTTTTACCACTCAGACTGCCTGAAAAGTAATGTATGAATAAGATCTCTGTCTGACTGAGGCTGAATTTCAGTTGTAATATGCCATTTCCTTGTCCTTGTTCTTAACTTACTCACGAGGTGGCACCAGAGCTCAAAAGATGGGAAATGCCATCTGGAAACTCCAGAGGCCTTTTGTAGCCTCCTGTGTATTTATCATTTGTTTCATCAGGGCAAAGCCAAAAGGACCATGAGCGCATTCACAGTGATGGGGAAACAGGAAAACCTGTCCCCCCCAGTGCAGGATATGGCTAAATGGAAATTAGAAATAAGCTAAATATGACATATTTTTCACTTCCCGAGCCATTTATCAAGCAGTAATGAAAGAATTAGTGCTATTTGAAAGAATGGTTTTCCAATCTTTTCTAGCTGATCAAAAAATCCCAATCCCTTAACAAAACTTTTACCATCCTGCATCACTGGCGGTGGAGGGTGATTTCCCCCCCTCATTTACATGGTTGCTTTGAAGCTGTATCCTCAGAGTACATTCATGCTTATAGGCTAGAAATCTACAATGATGAAAAAAAACCACCTTTCAATGCTCATGTTTTTCATCCCATCCTCCTATCCCACTTTGAAATTACACAGAAGCAAGGAAGCCTTTGGATAAATTTCACTACGGATTTGCTGTAACATATTTTGTGATTTTTCCTTTTTTCTTAATTTCCCTCACTCTCCTTCATAAGTTTTAAGTGGTTGAATGGCCCAAATTCTTCATCCAAGGTGGAAGATAGCTGGGCTATCACTCCCTCAGCAGGCTTAGCTGATGAAAAGCAAGCCACCATACTGCAATCCTGATATATGTACTTTCAAGAGAGCACATCTGATTGCCTCCAAAACATGGCAGCCTCTGCTTTCTTTCTATACCCCGTTCAAACTTGATTAAAGGCTTCATTATTTTTATAGGCTGTTCTCCACCTCAGAAAAGGGATTATGAAATACATACATTGTATTTCACTTAAATAGCGGTAAAAACTGCAGCATGCCAACAATTTCTGGGCAAGCCTCCACCCTGAAAATCTCAATACTGTGTAGTTATTCACAGCCTAAATACGCTTGAATTGTTGTGGAGGATTTTTTGTTTGGTTTCAAGAGAAATTTAGAAAAACTTAAAAATATCTTTTCCTTTCTCTTATTTTTCCTTGCACTAGCACTTAGTTCCTAATATTGATTGGGAAAATAGCTGCAGAAAATGTGCAAATATGCCTCCTTGGTAGACTTCTGTAGACTAAACCCATGCCTAAAGTTTAACACAGAAAAAAGCATCCTGTTGAATGGAGTCCTTAAACACTTATATTTCAAACTCACTTGCAGTGAGTTTTTGTGTTGTTCTGTCCTTTGCTAAGCAGGAAGATAAAACCAAGTAAGATCCAAATGTTTTTTGTTTCCTTGACATCAGCAGTAACGTAGCTGCTCTTACAAATATTCTGATTAGAGTAGGTTATGTTTAGAGCTTCATGTACACTCCTCTGTTGATGCTCTTATTAATTTGAATAGAAAAATCTGCCATATTTGTGCTTGTCTGTTTACTTCTTTCTCTGTCTCTTTCTCTCTCTCTCCACTCGATCCTGCAGTATAGCCCCTTAGGACAAGGATTGTCCTTCCTGATGCCAGGAGACCACCCAGCCAGTAGGTGTTGCTACAACTGGAACTCAAACATTTTAAGTTTAAAAATAGTCTTCCCTTTCACCCATACCACCAGGGAGCCCTCTGGAGGTGAAATGGATGGTCCTAAGTCCTGTTTTTCATAGTACTTAAAGAAGTTTCTGAACCATAACAGCTGGCTGCAAATCTCCCCTGGAAATAAGGAGTGGCATAAACACCTCATAACATTGAAAACACTTGTGAAATGGCTGTGTGGGCAGACCTTGTTTGCTCTTAAAATAATATTTTGAAAATTATCAGTCTTTACTAGAACATACATTTATGTGAAAGTTGTACCTTCTCTTTACAGCACCATGTGCCTCTCAGGTAGCAGTGAAGGGCTAGGAGGACTTGGCTGGACTGTGGTGGCAGTAAACCTGTGAGTCCTCATTGACACACCTCTATGCAGACCTCCAGCAATCCCTCCTCTTGTGTGCAAGCACACTTGTAATGGAACAGTGATTGCCAGAAGTGGAAATAGACACAAACATTACAGTCAAGATGGAGCTACTCTTGCCTCTAGCAAGGAGACATGAAATTCTAGTAAGATATCTTAAAATTACGAGAGCTGTTAGGATTGCAGTAACGTACCGTACTCATTATCTTCTGTTGTGCAGTCCTGCAAAACAACCATTTTYCCTATTATTAGCACATTAGACTTCGTATCATCTCATTTACTGTAAATGAGAAATCCGGATAATCACTTGTTTGCATTTCCAAGTTTAATAGTTAGGCAGGRCTCTCAAATAGAACATGAGGCTACTGAGCCCCTCTTGAAGTCAGCGAAGAAGTCAGGAAAGAGTCCACTTCAGGTAAATACTAATTTTCTAACATTCCTAAACTTCAATTGAAAGTCATTTTTAAAGATCTACAATAGCTTTTTCTTAGTGGGAAGAGGGGAGGTGGATTCTTGCATCTTTTGGCTTCCCCATTGAACACAACTTTTGAAATACAGTTCTTTCTTATGTTGATAAAACCAGTTCTTTCCCTTTACATAACTACAGCACCTCTAGATTTCACAACGACTACAAAAGYTGAAGCAAGAAGTGTTTCTCTATGGCCTCATAAAGTACTTGTTGCAAGTTAACTAGTTATGATTCATTCAAAGAGTACAGGTTTGCTGTGTTTTTCCACTTGTCCAAGAGTCAGCCAGCAACATAGGTGGTATCTCAAAATCCACTGATTAAAGTTTCTTCACTTTTAATAGGCTGTTACCCATGTCAAAAATGTTAGCAAAGCATACATAATACTTGTGAATATTGGTACAAGATCAAAAAGAAACCACAGCTGCAATTAATCATCCCCCACTATACATTTTGTTGTTGAGTGAGAAAGGAAGCTAGAAGATTCTGGCAAAAAAAAAAAAAAAAAAAAGATGTTATTTTCATTCCATATTTGTTTTGACATTCCTTTCAATTAACCTTTACCTGACTGTCACAACCAAACTTTCCTACTCATCATTATATGGAAACTAGAGTTTTGGGGTAGTGAATTCTCCAGATATATGCCTTTTGAGAAAGTTTTTCTATTGCTAGTGCCACACTCAAAACATGCAGGGTATTTTTTTGTTTTGTTTTATCTGAAGCTTGTCATTTGATCAAACAGACCTTCCAGCACACGATCTTTGTGCATATGTTTGTTGTTTTGTTTTTTCTTTTTAATTGATGACTATCATGTATTTGGCCCAAAATCTACTTTGGCCTGAATCTCTCTCTTCCACTTACCCTATGAAGACAACAGGGATTATCAACAGAGTAAACTATGGTAGCCTGGGCATATAGCTCTTGGGTATATAGTTGGGTCAGATAAAAACCTGGCCCTGTGGAATGCAAAGGGGAGTTTTCCCTCCAGCTCCCGTAAGACCAAGATACAATCCCATGTTTCTTCAGAGTAGGACATCACTTTTTCCAGAGGCATAGTGCCATTATCATAGGCCATGACAATATGAAATGCAGAGGATCTGCAAACTTTAACACAAATAAGCCATGGTCATCTCTGATTTCCCAATGGTTTAGCATGCTATTGCTCAAACGAGCGGCTAGTGGACAGCATTATGAAGACCAGCAACGTTTGCACATAAAGAGCTGACGAGAAATGCTGAATCCCACCAGTGCACTTGGGGGCTCTAATTAGCTTCATTTGTACACAGTCTAGCACAATGGGAACAGTAACCCCATGCACGAATACTATCCAAAACAGTAGCAGTGAAAATATTATTTTTACTTTGGAGATACTATAAAAAAAAATCATGCAACCCACCAGAAAAAAAGATAAGGTCTTACATGGTCTATAGAGATTTTTCAGTTCATTTTATTACTATGTACAGAGCATAGCAAGTCTCTTTATTCTGCAATTTAAACAACAACAAAACCAGGGGTAGCATATCATTAGTTTTTTCATAAAGATAGTATTTATTAACAAGTATCTTCAGTTATTTTTCTAACATCTGGTTTACATGCACCTTAGCTGAAATGAAATGGAAAGGTTCAGCCATACTGCATTAAGTTGTTATAGTCTTTGTTGATGATTTAAATCATTTGCTGACATTTCTCTCATATAGTGTATGCAGACAACTTAATATTAAATGCAGAAAAGTGACAAAGCACATATGAAGTCTCACACAGGTTAATTTATTTTTAAAAGTTCATTTGCTTTATTTAGATGAAAACTTTGCATTTTCATGATTAATCAAGCGAACAGAAACTTGAGAGCATTCTTTGGCTTTGGATAAATAATGGTAAAAAGAGATATTCATGCCATACAGAATTAAGATATCAAAAAATACATTCCAGGTTACAGGTTTTCCAGATAACACATGTGGACTAAGTACCACTCCAGAGAAATCTCAACGTATATAGCCCATATTTTACTTATAGACAGCTGAGGCAAAGATAAAGATCATCAGTAACAGGGCTGGAGTACATTGTTAGTTATCACTTCCACATAGAGCCACAAGGATGTTTTCATAATCTCCTTTGAGTTCATCCTGTCAGTTTAAGTAAAAAAGAAGTGCAATTTTTAGGGTAATGGTCTCAAGTGAAAACAATTTCTCCAAGCATTCAGTACACATGTGCTAAACATCAATCCTTTAACTAAATAAATTAACTACTTGATAACACAAATGTTATTCGTAGGCTAACCTTGAACTGAGYACCTTCACTAAAGTTGAACTATTTATGCTGCATAGGAATAAACACATACATTTCCAGATTGGAGCCAAGGTAGACAAGGCCAACAAAAAAACCTGATAGGCCTTATTGCATAAAGAAGTGAAGCACAGAAGACTTCTGTCCAGGAGCTTAAGCTCTCCTTCAGTAAAATGGAAATGCCTCCCTTGACCTGTGATGTCCAATGTTCATTAGTATTAAAACATTATACAGAAGCAAAGAACTGGTGGGGTTGGAAGGGACCTGTAGAGATCATCTAGTCCAACCCCCTTCCCAAGCAGGGTAACACATACACATTATATCTAATATTATCTCAAACAGAGATTAAGAGTCRTCATATGATATTGGATTCATCACAGAATCTCTTACTCAGCTGAATGTTTGCTCAAGTTTGAAACTACCTTGCAGACTTAAGAATTACATAGTTTAGCCAAGTAAGGCTTCAAGCCATTTGGATACAATCATCATTTTGGACCAAGATGAGGTGATGTAATTACATCCCAAATGATAGCTCGCCTACGGTCATGAGGAAAGAATATAAATTACCTTTGCTACTTAACTGGAAAAGTACCAAACATTAGCAAAAATCAGTAGGGTGCTTTAGTGCAGGTAGGGAGCACATTTCTGCTCCAGTCAACTTTTTCTTTAGTGTTGTCTACTAGCTTCCACAAAGCTACYTTACAGGTTTAGCTTTCTAATTGTATATCACTGGTTTAAATTTTCTAAAAAATACATTGGGTGGCCTGTACCCTTTTAAAAGGTATTTTCAGAAGTACTTCAGAGAGCCAGAGGCACCAAATATCTCCCATAAAGCTGTTGGTGCAATCACTGCCACTCTCCTGCCAATGTACCTTATGCTTATACAAACATAGGCATTAGGGCATGGTCTCCAGTCAACACTTGGCTTCTACTGTAAGGTGACATCCTGAGACACGTACCACAAATAGCTAATTGCTATAGGTTTTGTGAAGAAAACATTCTCCCCAGAAAATGAATTAGTTCTACCAGCACATGGAAACCTACCATAATGGCTTGGCGGAGAGAGATGCCATACAGTCTCTTGTAATAGCCTTTGATGTCATTCATGTCCACTTCAGAGCGTGAAACCATGATTCTGATGAGTGTTTTGTGCTGTGTCCCAGAGCCCTGTTAAAAGCAAAAAGTGAGACTACTTACATGACTGAAATGTCTTCTTAAATCAAGTTTTTGTGTGTTAATCCATCACCACTATCTGTGGGACTACAGGGTCCAGACCCTATACCTTTACCATCTCTGCTCTTCTTATATCCCCCTTTCTGTTCCCAACCAACACAAACTCATTGATCACAAGTTACATCTACCAGCTGCAGACCTAGGATTTCCTTTTACAACAGCTGCTTCCAGAAAAGAGGTAAGTCCTTCACTGTGCTTGCCTGACACCAAAGACAATCTAGACATCACTGGGGKTTTTTTTGTTTTTTTTTTTGGGGGGGGGGTTATTCATTTTTTTAAGAGTGCAAGGAACTCCATTTTCATAATGATATGCTCAGTTTTTCATGTCCTGGTCCTAACCAAGCCACAGGAGTTACATAAATTCATATATACTAGAATTGGGAAATGCTCCAGTTTCATGAGTTCAGATGCCATCACTCAACTCATGTTCCCAATTTGTCACAGGGAGCTCAAATCTCTAGTCAAAGACCAGGCTCATTTGGGTCGCTCCCACCCCAGTTCTCAAGTTGCTTTCCTGTTTATTTATCATTAATGTTTTTGTGGTTTTGTAAAGAAAAAAGAAAAGTTTCAATTAGCTTTCAGTCACTGTCTGGAGTAACAGGTATGTGCATGGATGTGCAGATGCCTTCCTGAACACACTATAGCAGACAGCTCCTCCCATGGAAGAAGACTCAGAGGTTTCAAAGAAAAGAAGCAAAAGAGTAAGATAAATGTACTGAATTTCTTTCTGCAGTCCTTTTTTCTCACACAAAGAACTTTCTCGCCCAGGTTGTTATTTTTCAGTTTACAAAGCTCTCCTTGCCCACAAACAGGAGTTCTTGGTCTAGGTTACCTTCATTGCCAAGTGGAGTTTTTCAGCAAAGAAAGCTGGCTTGCTCGTGGCACACTTCACTGTAATGAAACAGTGAGATAAGGTTACATCCGACATATGTAACAAGTAAGAAAAAGCAAAAGTCTGGAAAGAGAACACTTTAAAAGAAGTCTCTGTACACCTTCCAGCACCTCCTATTTATCTACTTCTTTTTTACCTACCTTCAAAATATGAGAGAAGTGACAGTTCCTTTGCCTGCTCTGTTTATTCAGAAAGCAATTCAGTCAGGGAAGAATACTCTCGTTACAGTAAAGACAGGACTGTGCTTCATAGCCAGAAAGTTAAGAAGGATGTTGCAAGGATAAGAATGTGAAAGCATTTGTTTTCTCCACAGCAGAGCTGGGGGTTATGATCCAATGTTTTGTAAACCAAATTATATTAACTACTTCCCATCTACCTGTGGTATTAAAAAGGATCTGATAGGACTCATTTTTGTATCCAAAGTATGCCTACCAAAGTTTAGCTGGAGAGCATCATCCATAAATACCAATGCTTCCAGGTGTCACCAGTGTTCAGGCAACAGGCCAAATTCATGATACCCCAGAGGAGGGCTACAACAACCTCTGTCACTGGGCTAGATCAACGTATTATCCTTGCCCTCTGCCCCTTGTCCTTCCCCTAAATAATGTCATGTATCTCACTTTATCATTATTTATATTGCTCATGGGCAACAGTAATGTTAAAGATCCTAATATATAGGTTTACCACGAACCTTTACAAGAATACCTTCTTGAACAAAACCTCAGAAGGGAAACTGTCATACTTTTATTTATCATGTATCATAAATGTTTTTTAAAAACAAGATTTAGAGGACTTGTTTCAGTTTTATTTCTTGAGGACATGTCCAAAACTATAGAATTTTTGATGCAAACAGTCCCTATTCTGGCAGGTCTTTTTTTCATAGTGACTTCCTACAGAAATCTTCCTCTGTCCATGACATGCCTGTTCTCCTTGTAAGACCCTTTTACGTGTCAGGAGAGATAATCACATT
Source organism: Apteryx rowi (assembly GCF_003343035.1). Classification (NCBI taxonomy): domain Eukaryota; kingdom Metazoa; phylum Chordata; class Aves; order Apterygiformes; family Apterygidae; genus Apteryx; species Apteryx rowi. The sequence goes on along the minus strand of NW_020448386.1, from coordinate 1,206,977 downwards.
CATTCATCCACTTTAACTGACTTTAAGTAACTCAGTTAAATCACTGTGTTCAGACCAGATTTTCCCAGACTAGATTTTATCTAACAAGCTTCTCAGTGAAGCTGGATAAGATCAGGATGGTTTCCTATTAGACAGAGTATGCAAGAGGTAGAAAATGTTTTTTCTTATGGTCAATATATATTCTGGGTTACTATCTGCAGAACCACTTACCAAGGGCAGTAAGGCAGTTCTCAATATCACCCTTCAGCTCCAAATCCAGTACCTTGTTCATGTCATGCTGGCTGTATTTGGTGTATTTCTGAAAGACTAAATAAAGGAAGAAAAGTCAGTGAATAGTGATCAATATATAGTATTTGCCCTGCTATGCTTCTGCCTCTTTCTGCCCTCACTGCTGCTGCTGTACATACAGAGGATTGGTTGTAGGCCATATTTCTCATTTTCCTCAGCAAGCACAATGTTAAGAGCAGTGTTACTGTTTACTTGGAGTCAGCATGAGAAAAGGGACCATGGAAGGATGGTGGGATTCATATTCCCATTGGTGGGGGAAGGGGTGGTCCAGTGACTCCACTGGAGCCTGTGTCATAAGGTGGTATCCCCCCACCCAGGGCAAACTGGCTAGGGAACATTCACGACTCCAGCCTGAAGAACCCGATGCCTTGGGCTTGTGATCATTAGCCTTGTGATACTTGCAGGAGTAGATTTGTTAACAACTTAAGTGATATTGTTCATCACTGGTATGGAGAGGACAGCCAAACTGCCAACTGTATCCTTAGATCAGCAAGCACATTTCCAATTACACAGAGCTTTGCAGCAGTCAGAGTTGCATCTTGGGAATCTATATAATCTCTCAATGAATAAGCAAGCCATGTTCAAAATACAATTCCTGTTAGGCACAAAGTTTCATCCAACCTACCCCTTCGAAGATGGGGGTAGCTTCTTGCCGTAAGAACAGTAACAAACACATTAACATCAGTTCCTTTTCTTTTCTCTCCAGCTTCATATAAGGCCTGTCATAAAGAAAAGAAGATATTAAAGTTAACATTAATACAGGGAAAACTAAACAGAAATACTGTGATCAATTTCCAAAACTTCTGAGGCTACCAGCCAAAGATAGGCAATTGCCTGTCTGCAGTGAACTATAGTCCTTGATACAACCCATAACAAGATACAAAATTCTACACAGCCTCAGACTAACTCTAGCTCTATCAAGTAATACTTCATATTTCACTTACAGCATCATAGTACCTAGAGAGCACCATACACCTACAAATCATATTTTCAGACTTTTTTAGAATCACCATCCAGCTCTCTTGTGTATATTGCTTCCTTCAATGAAGATATTTTTCATGCATCATGATATGCCATGCTCTGTGGGGGTGTGTAGGACTGGCAAGCTTTCTGCAGACAAACAAAATTAGCTCCGATATTAACTGGACAAATGTGAAGGAGAAGCCTACGCACCAAGTACTCCTTGTCCTTCCAGGAGTGACTTTAATGAAAAGTGAGAAAAACCAAATCAATCTCCTTCATTTTCCCCATCTCCTCAAACCTCTCTAGAAGTAATAATTAAAGACCTCCACACTGCAGCAAAGAAGATTTAACAAAACTTTATTGAACTTTAGTGCCTGTACGGGGCATTAATTTATTGTTTCTCAAACCTAGGACTGATGAAAAAACTAAACCTCTCATGTAGCAGGAACAAGAACAATATTGCTTAATGAGCTCTTTTTGTGGTTGGATTTTTAAAAAATTATTTATAGCCAACATAGATTTGAATTGTAATAGTGATGCAAGATTTTAAAGTGAAAACTTAGGATAGACTGCTGAGTTTTACCAAGATTTCAACAAAAAGTCACACTAATGTAGGAGGAAATAAGAGACAAATCAGTTGTTTATTTTAGAATCCTTAAAAATATTACTGTGATGTGCACCCAATAATCTTCAAATGTACATCACCGAAAAGCAATAGCTACAGGTGACATACTGCACAACTCAGACAGGTCAAGGTATGGTAGCCGGTTCTTCACACCCATGAGTACAACTTTGTCCCTCCATTGGAGAACTGTATTTATTTTATACATAAGAAAAATTGTGTCTAACTTCTCCTGCTACTGACTTCTGCTTCCTACGACCTACATCCTTTACATGAACTGGAAGATATCTTGCAGAAACCTTTCTGAAACTAGATATTTTGGGTGTTAAAGATTTCCTTTAGCTGGTGAAGCTTATGCAAACCTTGGAAAATGTATCCCCTCAGAAAAAAAAAAAAAAACTACATAATGTGCAATTCTCTGTTAAGAGTCTGCAGTGCAACAGATGCAGGTAGGTGAAATAGAACATTCACAGCCAGGCACAACTTGTAATTTCGAGTAAGAGAAACAAAGAAACTGCAGAGCACCAAGTATGATCTTACCCTGGCATCACTGTCAGCAAGCTCATCATTCACATGAGGATCTTCACTTCGGTCAGCCTAAGTAAATAAATAAATGACAATTCACCATTTCTCATTATCATTCAGTTAACCAAAACCCAGTACTCGAGAGTTCTGGCCTGCTATTCTGGTACATGCTTTAATACTGCAGAACTTTAACAGGCCCACAGTTTTGTCAATTCTGTGAATGAAGCTGAAGCGTTTGTTAATCAATTAGAGCTCAGATTTTTAAGGCCATTAGCACCTACTTTCTGAAATAGTACATTAAAACCCATAGGAATTAGTGTTATTCAGTGTCAAGTTACATGTCTCAGAAGCTACAACTTGCTCCCTGATGAACTTCTATAATGAACTTCTTTCAAGGTCATTTAAAAGCAAAACTGCAAATCAGAACTATACACATGGGCATATCAACAAACAATCTGCTGTGCACGTACAAGCTTCACACAGGTACTCAACAATCATGGAATCCAATATTCATTGTATTTCCAACGAGTCTTTTCATAGCAGCTCTAGCGTTTAAACTGAACTGCTTTTGAGCATCAATTCACAAAACACTTCGTCCACTTGTTAGCTCCTACTATCCCACTATACTTACTAATAGAAATATATCTTAACAGCTAATCAAAGGTTTATTTCTCTACTTATAAGCATCACTTTTTTTCTACTTCTGGTCACTTGATACGACATTATTTCTATTGTTTTTTTCAAATGCTTACAGCTACCAYGCAAAAAGAATTAAAAGCACATTTGATAAACAGTAACAAATATCACATTTTTTTAATGCTCTTGAATAAAATCTCCTTATAGCTTTTTTTAAGAATAATTTTATATTGTCTAACATGTATAAGTAAAAAATAATGCAAGGAAATAAACATTACTTAATAAATAAATTACTTAATGAAGAAATTCTTATTTATTATACATCTTTTCTTAACATAGTCTTGACAACATTAACTGTCAGTATTGGTAATGTCAGTGCAAATGTTTAAATACAGCATACCTTGGCTAGAGTAACCAAAGCCTTCTGAAAGTCTCCAGACGTGTCAGAGATAATGTCTTGTGTCAGATCTCTCTTCAGCACTGAAATCAAATGAAAATGGATACACAGTTTGTTTTAAAGTTATCATTCCTATCATTTTTCCTTTCCTTTCTTAGTTTCTTACTTAAATATGCCTGTTGGAACTGCAGTTTTCCTCTTTTCCCTCATTTAGTTTTGAGAGAATGAGTACTTTGTGTAACACACACTCATTTCTGAGATGTGCTGTGAAACTGGAGGTTAGACCCACAATCTGCTAAAACAGTCATTCTGAAGGGTCTTCTGAAATACAAAAAAAAAAGCTTGAAACTTTTTGGGTACCATTTGTCTTTCATTCTTATTTCTGACTATTCTAAATAGCACTGAACTATATCCAACAGGACTCAAAAAGATTCTGAAAAAATGAACTATAAATTTGGGCTTCTAAATGAGACACACTGAATGGAAATCTCTTGGAAACATTAGCCCATAATCTCAGAAAACATGAGATTAAATTAGACAACACAGACTGACCATATTAAACTCTACATAAGTGAGAGATGCCAGATTATGTTTTAGTTACTTCTTCAAAGAATTCCCCCCTCTAGTTCCTGCAACTAAAGTGACCTGTGTTACTAAATCAATAAGTGTTTTTTCAAGGCTAGTGAGCCCTTAAGAGGTCAGCCAGGACTTAGTTAAGGAGAAGAAAAGCAGCTGGGTTTTGCTTGCATTTTAGAAAACATCTAAATGTCCTGTTCCATGAAACATCGACACTTCCGGCTGGGATCATGAGCCTTTTCCTTTTGCAGTGTGATCTCTTTGGATCAGAAAAAGTCAGTATGGCCTCTCCTGTACCTGACCTTACTTGTAGCTTTACTTATCACATAAAACATCTTCTCAGTTTCTCCTATTGAGAGGTGAGGCTGTGAGCGTAATGTGTCTGCTACACAGTGTTGTGAGAAGACTTGCGTGACCCACACTAGATTTTTTAATGCCAGGTATTAAGTTTGCAGCTATCTGTTGGTTATGGCTGCTTAAAACAAAGTTATTGATAAAAAGAATATGACTTTGCAGAACAGAGTCTGTCCATTTTCTCCCAATGCTGCATACCATTAATATTTTTTTCCTTCTCTGAATTACCTTCTTTGTAGTATCTGCTGGCTTCTCTGATCTCTCTGTTGTTTCTTGAGGCCAGAATCTCAATTAAGGTATCTTCATCAGTTCCAAGCCCCTGTTGAAAAATGGTTGAATTTTTAACAACGTTATTTAATACACCAAACTTAAAATGTAGAAGAACAGAAAGAACATGAAAATGAGGGAGAAGGATCTGAAGATCCCACATGCAGGAAGACAGAAAAATTAAAAACATTCCTGCTTTTATATGACTGTCTTATTTCATCTCCCCTGGAATTCATTTTTTATCACATCGAACATCACTGGTACCCAAGAGAAGTGCTAAAATGACTGAGCAGTGTACATAGAAGACAGGAATTTGTAATCCATGAAGAAAAACACCTCCCCATTCCCTTTTTGTTTTTTCTTACTATTCAGAAAACCCCTAAGTAAACAACCATGGCTTTCTGCCACCACAGTAGCAACCAGTTTTCAGAAGGCAAAGAGGGTTTATCTCGTAAGAGAATAGCATTTGCAGTCAATCTCCTCCAACCCTGAATTCAGCAGAGACTGCTATGTCTCATTCTTAGAACATGCATTACCAGTACAGATTTATTTTACAATATGGGAGGAAAATGAAGACAATATGCAATCTTCAAAATGCAATCCAGTATCATTTACAGGCCCCAAGAATTATTTAATTTTCTTTAGGGAAGTTTTTCTAAAAGCGTTTTTGCCCAACCTTCATAGAGGCCCTTAATTCTTCAGCATCAAACTGAGCTGGAGTTTTCAGCAAAGCCACAACAACATCTTCCAGGTGACTTTTCAGAACCTTTTTCAAGGCTTCTTCCAGACTCTGTGAAAGGAAGAATGAAAAACATACTAAGCTCATGAATGGTTAAAAGCTGCTGTTCAGCTACAGTAGAAAAATGAGTTTAACATCTGAAGAATCTTAGTCCACATCACTCCTTTAACTACTAGACAGAACTGCAAAGACCTGCGTGAGAATTATAGATTGTCATCTTTCTGTTCATTAGTGTTAGGTTTTTTTCAGTACATATTCAGCATGTTTTCATTCACTCATTTACAGCACTAGAAGCAGACTCAAAATAGGCTGCTTGTTTTTTAAGAGAAGGTACTACTATATTGCTGATATGATGGTGATTGAGTTGCTTAAATGCACATATCTGGAGAATATTTTAGTTCATCGGTTTATTGCCTAAAGGATATGGAAATTGTAGTGAAAACACTGTGGCATAATCTCATCCTATCCACAACTGCAAGTCCCAAAATTAAGAAGAGATTGGGACTATATTCCAATCTGACCTAAATCTAAGTTAAAAAAAAAAAATCTGTTTTATTCTGTGTGCAATCAGTGAATGCTCCAAACTGTTTTTTGTTACATGAAGTTGCAGCTCTCTTCCCCATCAAATGTGTCTGTAGACAGTGGCTATAAGAGTGTGAAGGTCAATATATAACCCTGCTTTGTCAGGGTACCTAAGCCAATGAGGTTACTTCAGAAGCAAGCACTGTGTCCATAGTCAGTTTTGTTCTGCTTTGATGGTGCGCCAGGCAACAGGGTATCTAATAATCTAACAGCATTAGGCTCTGTGTGCCTTTGAAGTTATATTTTAATTTAGGCCTTGATAAAACATAATTGCAAGGCTGGAGCTTCCTCTGTGGGAGAAGAGAGCTGTGAAACCGCAAGTGAAGTTTCTGAACAGACACACAGGAAATCTAGGGTAAAATGAGATAGTAGACTTGTTTTCCAAGTTGGCCCTTAGAAGTCACTTAGAGTTACAAAGCAAAGAGCACCAGGGAGTCTTAGGAGCAAAGGCTCGGCAACTCTGCTATGCCAACTGCGCAATTATAATTTCAATTTAGAGTTACAAGATCAACTGGAAAAAAAGTGTTATAGGGAGCTTTGTGCAGAGCAATTAACTCTTCTGTAGAAATATCCAGTAATTTCCAAGCTCCTCAAGTCCAGGAACTAGCAGTTTTGTCACTAGAACAAATAAGCAAACCACCCCCTGTGCATCTGTGGATGTAAAACAGGACTACGGTCCTGCATCTTTCCTGTCTCATTCTCTATTCTATCAACAGTTAAGTATCCATAGAGGGATGCTGCGAAGTCCCCTTCTCTCTCTCTCCCTTTTTCCCAGCAGACTGTCTGCCAGGTGGTAGTGAGCTTTCTATATTCCCAGTGATCAAATGACTTAAAGGACCTTTAGGGCTTTCAAAAACCTGGAGGCTGAGAACGTGGGATTATTTTTTTCCCCAAAAATAATAGACACTGTGTCCAAAGACTCATAACTGGCAAAGTAGTTTCAGGGTACTATCTCCCCTGTCACAGTTTTCATAAACTACAGAAATTAATTGCTGTAGCCTTTTATTCTGGGAAACTAAAGCTGTATGCACCACCAGACCCATGGAAAACATTGACATTTCAGTTACACATTTGAGGTGGGCTTGGAAATACTTTACCTTTCCTTTCAACTGCTGATAGGCAGCTTTGATCTGCTGGCGCTGGGCATTTGTTCTTTTAGTCAAGATATCAATGATGGTGGCTTCATCCACACCTACGAGTAACCAAACAACATAATGTCTAATATATTGCAAGTGTTATAACAGTATCTAATGTGTTATTTAACCAAATCATCATTTTTATATTTTATTATCTGGAATGTGTTACATTTTGATTGTTTGACACATTGAAGTCTAACCAAAGGAAAAACTGCAGTCATCTACTGACTTAGTGATGTAGGGAGAAACCTGATAAATAGGTTCCCATGGAACAGAAACCTGTATTTGCCACAATCTTATTTAAGAAAGCCTTAAAGTGTTCTGAGAGCCGAACCTACACAACAGCATAACTAAATAAAATAAACAGCATTAGATGGCATACTCATTTAACCTTCGCCAAGTCAAATTGGAAAAGGTTTCAAATTACAGCCAAAGTGCCCAATGTGAATTTAAGAGGGAAGCGTAACAAAAGCATATACCACAGTATCAGCATATCCACTACTTCTTGTAGGGTTTTTTACAGAAATCAAATAAAAAAGCATTAGCTTGATGTGTCATAATACTCTTTTTGATTCTCTAGAAATTAAATTGTTACTACATATTAAATTGTTACTACAAATGCAAGAACCTTAATACAGTATTAAGGTCTGAAATTGTAATATAATGTCAGGTTATCAAAGAGTTCAGATTCTTTCTGAGGTGGCAAAATTCTGATGTCTTGCTAGGCTTTTAAAAGYGGTCACACCTCTCCTGCTTGCCATTGCCTCTGACTCTGATATTTTATTCAGGGCTATTTTCAAATTTTCCTAAGGAAGAATCCTAATGTGGTGGGTTAAATATTTAACTTCTCTTACCCTTTACAGTAATAGCTTTGTCCAAAGAAGCAGCATCAGCTGATGGATCGAAGTTAGGGTATGACTGGACTGGAGAGCCACCTTTTGAACTTTTCTGCAGGGGGAAAAAAAATACTTATTCCAAAGAAAATTTATGCAAAGAAGCAGTTTTACATGCCTAAATTAACCCTGTATTCAGGATTGCCTATTATACCACTATGAAGAAATGAACTCTGAGTTTAGTAGCTAAATATAGCTTAACAGACCCAGTATGATACACATATTGGTTTTACCTCCTTTCACACCTCTTCTATTAAAGAGAAAGTAGCTCATATATTGTTTTGGGTCCCTGAGGGCCTATTTCTCAGAGCAAGTCATCTTCCACAGGAAACTACTTCCTAACTGCCACTTTAGGCAATTATGTCCAAATTTTAAAGACTCTAAAACCACAATTAAATCCTGCAGGCACTGCCAGTAGAGTGCTACTAATATCCCCACTCATCTTGTGCAAATTGACTATGCATCACATTAAGTGGCTTCTCAGCTGACTCGCGTCTAAGACTACAAACACCTCCTGTATGCACGATCTCCATCTTGGAGAAGAGTTCAGGCCTGATCCTTGGAAGAAGCGAAGGAGAACTGGTTACCCAACCTCTTTGAAACATGAGACATAAGCAACACTTTCTTCAAAGAGATTACCTACTGGCTGCCTTTGGTGAATCCAGTCTCAGGTGCTGGACACTCCCTAGGCAACATCTAAAGGAACCTGTGGATAACTGGGGGATAAAGAATTCCACTACGTGACAGTTTTTTCATGTTGACTTAGGTCAAGGCACATAAACAAGTTACCGGTAGGGCCTACAACTCAGCAGAACTGTCTAACCAATGTTGTCCTCATTACCATCTTTGACAGCAGCTAAAAAATGCTCTGAGATTCTTGGATGAAATATTTAAAGAAAATCTCACTTGGTGTGAAATGTGGTAAGAACTTTTATAACACGACAGTAGTTTAGCTAAACTTTCTTAGAATCAGCTGTATTCTTTGTCTCATATTCAACAACCCACTATTAGATTTTTTTTTTTAATCCTTTGCCTCTAAAGTTAATTAGTGCAAGACAAATGGTAAGGTCTTAGGGATACATGTTTCACATACAGCACTCTGTACTGATTTTTTGTACATTTGTAATATCCGATAGTTACACAGTCAATGCCCTCCACAATTTTATCACTAGGAGTTGTATTGAACAGAGCAGAGAGCCTGCATACTTGAAGAAGTGTCTTGCATACTTTAAAAAAAACCATCACTGTGACTCATTTAAGCCAGCAGAAGAATGGGTCTCATTCAGTGCCTGGATCCCAGGCTAGCCAGACTGGTATTTGTGTGCTAGTTTCCATGACAAATTTATCTAGTAGCTAAATGAAAAACTGCCTGTAACCACTGTAACTAGAATGACTCAGGACCCTGGGAGTACAAGGGGGATGGGATGTGGAGCCAAGGGATTATGGACAAAATGCTGCTGGACAAAAATTACAAAGTCCATAAGAAGGTCTACAGCAGAAAAGTTTGTTTACTGAAATTCCCTCCTATATTCTGTTTTTTCCAAGATGAAAGTTGCTTTCAGAATCTCCTGTGACTTCACAGTGTGCCACTTTACCTGTGCTGAAGGACATTTCAGTATCCTAATCAGCTTCCTTATCATAAAGATGCTCTGGATCCTCCTAGTCCCTTCGAATCAGCATCAGTACTGATCATTTGAGATGTTTTATCACATACAGTGACTCTTCCCACCCTAAGCATGCCATATGGTGAGAAAACTAGTATTTATACTAGTGGCATTAGTTCCTCCTTTGCATTCCTGGGCTCCAACTCATGGCTTCCTGTACCTCAATCTAAGCATCTCCATCTTCTCCACGTACGTCATCTGAACATGTTCTTACACATTCACGCTCCTGTGCATCAGATTACTACTTTGAGTCAATCAATGACTAGCCAGTGGGAATGGCACTTCCATTACAGTAACTGGCTCTGCCTAGAAACTAATAACTAGGCACTAAAATGTGCACATAAAAATATTTTTTCATCTGATACCAGAGTGCTACCAGAGACTTTTTAGATTATATGTTGTAATAAAATCCTGTTCTGATTCTAATCAGCAGAATTTTGCCATCATCTTTCCTCCCCTTGGAGTCTATGAAAAATGTTTGTTGGCCTATGCCTTTAAATCACTTCTAAATATACTTGAAAATAAGCATGATGCTCTGAAAAGGTTATAATACTTACAATACATTCCTGCTCCTGATTGTCCATGAACCATGCCTGCTTCAGAAATTCTGCTACCATAGCCATGTTGATGGACTCTCTGGGAAGAGATGCATCAAATTACAAACCATTTTTTCCTCAAGCTTTCCCACTGCAAAGTCTTTTCTCTTGAACTATGAAATATAGAAGTTAGCTTCCCAAGCATTCATCAGTTTGTGCTATTGGAAAGTGGTAACTTTTGATTATGATATTTAGCAGATGATGTAATGCTCCGCAATTGCCTGCTCATACACATACCTGTAGCTACTTTCACAAGTTTTAGATTAGAAATAGAACACTAAACTAGTTGGACTGTTTGCTTATTTAGTATGGTAATACCTAAGTGGTAGCACCAGCTTTCAAAGGAAAGTTGCAAGAAACAAATTAATTGTCTCTCTCCATTATCAGAGGTCCATATACCTTACTGAATATTTGATTCTGTTCAAAGTCAGTGATAAATAAGTACTCACATATGATCATTTACTGAGTTCTGAGCTCTTGTGTATCGTGTTAAGACAAAAGATATTCCCCTATTAAATATACTCTCATCTAATTTCTTTAAATAACCCCTTCTTAAGAGAGATAATAGAAGCAGACAGTTTCACCTATACCATTCCCTATTTCTCATATACATTCTCCAATTTCTACTGAAAACTAGAGTAATATCCATGCAGGAAGGAAAAAATAATTTTTGTTCTTCAACATTAAAAAAAAAAAATCAGGCCAGCTTTTCCACAAGATGTCATGCAGAACAGGAAAAAGAGCAATGGGGAAGTGACTTGAAACCAAACACTCAATGGTAACGAATGSGTTGCTTCGCAACAAACTTGGAGTAGAGAAAATTCTGTTTCCTAACAGAAACAGTGAGAGAACAGAGAGGAAAAAATTATGTTTTATCAGATAAAGTATTTGTTGTCTGCTCAAAATGGATTTTTCATCAAAACACACTTTTCCACAGAAAACTCTTAGGGAGGCTTGGTTTTAAAGCACACATATAAACAATAAACTAAAGATAACACTGCCTGTTATTCTGGGATGTCTTTGAAGAACACCTCGCATATGTAGCATAATGAGACCAAATGCTGTTTGCAGCTACGTACATATTAATCTAACGGAGGTCTTGGGGTACAGATCATATAATGCAGACCTTATGTGGAAGTATTAAAACCAGTGCTGACTATGCTGCAAACGCCCTTGCTTTATTTATGCCCTGTGACCCATACGGTGCTGACTGGCCCTGGGAAAACATCAGTCATCTAAAGCAACTCACTCCGAGGGCCAAGCGACRTGGCTGCAGCAAAGCTGCAAAGCACATTTCCAGCTCCAGCTGCCAGCAAAGAGGCAGCTACCTCCCACAGCCAGCTCTCCATCCCAGCTCCACCCTTTCCTCCCCTCCGCAAGGCAGGGCTGAGCTCTGCTCCCTCTCCACAGAAAACTCCTGCTTCCCTGCCCTTCCCTCGGCCCCAGCCCACAAGGCTTCAGCTCAGAAGCTGGTTCTGATCCTGTAATTATATGTTACTTAAATTAGGTGTGAGTTAAGTACTGGGACCAACTTTTAGGCAGGTGTAATTTACCGAAGACTGGAAAAGCACATTATTTATGTTGCTCTTAAAAACAGCATTTTACTGAACTGCTACAGTGACTCCTGTACCACCCTTGTTTCGACAGCTGAAGGATATGAGGCCAGATGAAGTGCTGTGGTATCTAAAGTCCTGCTGCATTTTGTTACAGGGAATTGCCCTGCACACGTGAAGGCCGCATGCAGCGGGATGATGACATTTTATAGCCTCTGTACTGGGCTAAGCCCTGCGCGCCTGGCCTCTAGCACCAAGGCACACAGGTATRTCTGTCGACTAGCAGAGTCACACACCTGGTTACGATCCAAAGTTAACAAGCAAGATGCAGTTTCACAGCACCGGATCTGCAAAGAGGCGGGACCGATATTGCATTCGGGTTGACAGCGCAGGGCTGATGGGGAAGGAAGCGGGCAGGGCCGGCCCCGGGGAGAGCCGCTTGCTTCCCCAGCCCGTCGGCCTCTCCCCACCCACACCCTCACCCAGCCTGCGAGATTTTGCTGCTCATGGGCACGACTGGGGCAGAGGGCTGCTAACCTACACTGAACGGGGTCCAATAAGCCTCTAAACCTATTCACATTTAAATTAGAGAAACAATGAAAGAATTCTGTGTCTTAAAACCAAAACTTTTATTTCTTCTGCTTTTTAAATAAAGACACTTTGGCATGTAGATCCATCTACTTCCATCTAGCAAACAAGTAACATTATAATTTAAAATGAAGCTAAAGTAGACAAATGCTCTTGAGAAGAGCTAAAGACTTTGCTTACGCTGGCTTGGAAAGTTAAGAAACCAGTTTACATGTAAAATTGTTGTTTGCCTGCTTTATAAGAAACTATGACTAATACAAAAAGATTGAAGGAATCCAGGGAGAAACAGCCAGCCCCCTAGCAGAATAGAAGCCTTTCCCAATGCTTTGACCCTTGCCACTCTGGAATGCAAACAGCTCATGCAAGCAAAGCCTAGATTTAAAAGAGATAAATTCAGACCAAAAAAAATTAATTTATTATGAAGAGGAGGGAAAGAACTACTGGCTTTCTACCATATTTCTTCCTCAAAGTCTATGAACAGGGAGGAAAAAAAAGTCTACAGAGTGGTGCAAACAGAAGGCACAGTCAAAGAGGGTGACATTTCTTTCTGGTTATGCCACACCACATAGCTATTTCAAAGTTATTCTGTTTAATAAAATATTGTCCAGACTGTGTGTCCTACTACCCAAACTGGAATCTTTAGACATCCCAGTTAAAAGGAAATAGGAATTTAAAGTTTTTCAGTTTGAAAAATATTATGATTATCTTGCATTTTATCATTCCAAATTGGAATGGTCATATTGCAGCTGGAATGACTCAATCAAAGGGAGATTTGGACTGAAAGTCATAACTGTTCCTTTACAAGAATTAGTGCAAAGTTTGTTTCAGTTTGGATGCCACTCCCCGTAAGAAGCCCCCTAGAACTGGACATATTTAAATTCTAAAAAGTTTTCAGAAAATAAATACTAAATATTTACTGAAAATATTTAAAGACTCAAAGTTTTGCACTAATTCCTCAGCTATAGGAGTTTGAATCAAATCAAATTCATCCTCGCCATTTCTTTATTAATCACATATCAGATACATCATCTCTGATTACTGTCCCATGCTAGTTACCAGAATCTTTATGTAAATTAAGATCATAAAAACCTATCAGAAAAGCAGGCAGTAGCTGTAGCTACACAGCAATTTCTTTTACAGTGGGAAAGCTCAGTGGATAAAAATGAAACATCAGAGAAGAAAACAGCCTCACCCTTGGAAAATTCAGTGGAAAGTGTTAGCGGAACAAACCTCAAATTATACAGCCCTTACTTCTGTGGCTTCGCACACATTCTTAGCTATAAAGCAGATTTCTGCTGTTATGTTCCATAAAGGTTCTTTTGCCTCACTTTCTTCATTCTCATGAGCAAAGACTGATCAAGTGTCCCAAAACAGGGAACTGTTGTTGAAGTCAGAGCAACTGCTTTTTAAAAAAATTTAAGTTCACATATAAAGCACATTTGTTTCCCCATGACTCCAGTTTTGCTGCAAACAGATTTTTACAGCAGCCTACTACAAAGGGAAAAAGAAAGCATGAGAAACAGTCAGCTCCAATAAGTTTACTTTCARTCATTTAAGCTGAATTCCTTATGAGCATTAAATAAAAGCAGTGATTATCCGAGCCCTTCCATGTACATGAAATATTTTACAACTGAAAGAATTTCTTCTGCCCACACCCATCTTTTCTGGTGCCAACAAATCCAGCCTGCAGAAAATTGCACCAGGTCACTTGAAAAATGTAGTGCACAACTCTTAAAGTCTGTCAGGTCTACAGAGAGAACTACAAAAACCTACCTTCTGCCTCACAAATATTACTTTTCAGGATGGTACAGCCTGGAAGAAGAGAGCTGACCGCTTGCGATGCTTTTATAGTGCCGTGCAGGCGGCCCCACCTRGCAACCAGAGTGTTTCCACAGCCCCAGCAACTGGCTGCTCTTTGCTAGAGGCTAAGTTTGGGTACTGTCCAAAACACACAGAACCACACAAAAAATGTCATTGCAAAACCATGCACTGGAAGGCAGCAGGAGCAGATATCAGAAGGGAAAAGACAGCTCATGAGCATGCCTTGGTAGCTTCCACCCTCCACGATCAGAGCCCTCACTGTAGTAAATTGCCATGAATCTTTTGGGGTCATAGGATTAAAACACTAAAGAGACACAAGCTAAGCTTTAATTACTCCCTTGACATTTTGACACCTCTTAAACAAGTTAAAAGTGAACATATTAAGACATCTCATTCCCCAATGAAAATTAAAAAAAAAAATAGAGTGGAGAAGAGTTATCACAGGTTCTTGGCTTTATCGAGCTCTGGCAGCTATTATCTCTGCTTCTGCACATGAATTCACGGCAGAGGTCACCCAGGAATAAGACACTTTCAAAAACAAATCTCCATAGGCTATGTCGAAAGGGCACTGATGTTTTTGGAAAGACAGCACTTGGAGCCTGCTAAGCTTAACAGAAGTGAGAAGAAGTAGTGGGTACGTCTATAATTAAAAACGGGCTGAGCCATTCGGATTAAATCCCGGAGTCCGAAGCGTGTGGGGTGCGCAGGACAAGAGGGTGCCTGCCCACCTGCCGGAAGGGGTGATCAGGGAGCGGTGCCTGGTCGCACCGGCCGAACGCGCCTTCCAGAGCACATCCAGCCCAGCACGGCACCGAGCACGCGCGTGCGCCTATCACACACATCTCAGGCTGGCGCAGAGCCTGGTGCCCAGTGAAGAAATAACAGTCCCAGAACAGGAAGCAAAGCATTTGTGTCTGCAGGCTTGGCCTATCTGCCCAGCATAGGTCTTGTTTGCTGCTGACACAGACCTGCCGCACAACGCTGGCAGCGGCAGAAAGGGGAAGCTGGGCTGATCTGCCTCCAATAAAACCTGCATGCAATACAGCCCCGCATTTAGCAGCTAATAAAGTGAGGCAGGAGGGGCACAGACCACAGAGCAGCGTTCAGGGGGACCTCCCCTGCAAATGCTTTCATTGCAGCACTTCTCTGTGTTACTCGCTGCTCGAAAGGGCTGTTACAGCTTTGGAAATAGGCTTCCTCTCCCCCCCCCCCCCCCCCCCNTTGAGCATGTGGTACAGCAAGCACCTGGTACCCTGTGCTCTGCTCCCCTGGGGTGGGGAGAGGGGCCCCAGCAGGAGCCCCCAAACCCAGGGAGCCCCCACCGTGCCAGGACAACAGCTTTCCCTGGCTTTCAGTGCTTTCCTTCTCCTCTCCACACTACATGTGTTAATTAGCAAAGGTATTTCAGGTGTTTTCAGTTGGCTGAATAACTGAAGGGCTCTGCCAGTTAATAGTGATATATCAGCAAGCTGTCAGGTTGCACTGGATTTTGTTTGTTTAATTATTCTGTGTGAAAAGCGGATTACTCCTGCCCTCCTGACCTTCTCCATGTCTGTATGAGGTTAACATTCTTTTTTTAGTGGTTTCCAATGTTGGCCAGAAACTTTGATTACACTCTTTTTCTGGGACTGTGTCCCTTCCTTAATAATGAACGTGGCTAATTACAATCCATTTACACTGAAAAGCTGGAAATGTGTGTGTATCCGGGTGTTCCCAGCTGAGTCTTCGGAAGTCTTGAAGTAACCTAGAAAGATAAGTTATGCAGACTGAGAGCTTCCTTATAAATTGCTGGCATTTTCTGAGTAATGAAAATAATACAGCAGCATTTACTACAGGCCTGTAAGGGCAGGAAACAGCATGTTAGAAGTACTTAATAAGACATTCTTCCGGGTCAACTCTTTTTTAATTTGCTTTCTCAGCAGTGGGACTATTGTGCTGTTTTCATCATCGTAGTTTTCCACCTTTATTTTAGTTACTTGTTTTATTTATTTCATCTTTCAGGCCTGCGTTTCAACTTTCAGAGTGAACTGACATGAAGCCATTTTGCTACAATTCTTTTCATGAGCTGTTTGCAATTGCTTTTTCTCCTTTCTAATGGGCGGAGATGTTGACTCACCCTCTTCCTGAAATCAGAGTGAGTCATCGTCAGAGAGCTTTACTGTATAATACTCTCACACTTAAAAATTGCAGTTTAATTGGAGGGAACTTAAGCATTTATTGTTAACTTTAACAATAATTCCATCATTTGTTTCACAAAGCTGTCATAATTTGCGCAGAGCTTCAGGATCTGGTATTGCTTATTAAAAAGTTGCAAAGCATGGAGCTACTGTCATAATATAAATAAAAGAGATTTTTTTTTTTTTTACTTTCACATTCAAAACCACTTGCCTCAGATACTGCTAGGATCAGTACTTCAATACAATAGTCACCTAATATAGAATACAATTGTTGCTGTGAGAAATGGAAAAATACTCAGAGTAAAAATAAAGCAAGAGAAAAACAGCACCTTTTGCTAAACTGTCAAGTTTGCCCTTACAAACATTTCTTTTAAGGCTGGTGATAACAGCTCAAATGGGCAAATGGAGTTTCCCCAAGCCATCTTACAGAGCACTGGTGAAAGCAAAGTAATGCAGGAATTTCTTGGAGTTTGAGAGAAAGACAGGCGCCCTTAAATCTATTTCAGAGGCCAATGCCTCCCCTGTCCTAGAAATGCCCTTCTGTGCGCATTTTAGCAGGAATGCCTTAAAGAGGACCAGTGTTTGGGAATGGGTTGTTGGGAATGCCTACATTCAGCTGAGGAAGCCCATTGTACTTATCGCCTTCAGATTACTCATAAGATAAACATTAAGTGAAAACTGATGCTAACACATTGCCTTGTTCTGAAATAGCATTGTCTTGCAGGAGCGCCTGTGTACTGAGTTGGATAATAGTGAGTCATAAAATAGAGCTCTGCCTATTTCCCACCAAGTCAGTCATCCGTCTGAGGCCAGCTGATACCAAGCCAGAACCAGCTGGAAGCTGCCTCTCTGGTCTTTTGCACCCTGTGACTTCGTTCATCCTCACTAGCTTTTATACACACGCCATGAAACTGAGGAGAAATGCATTACTCCATTTCCTTAGATAGCAAGAGCCTGCAGGGCAACCAGCTCTACTCAGGTTTCAAGTAACAGATACAATGATATAGATGATACAGATACACATGATGTCACCACTGTATGAGTTACAGCAGTACTAATAAAGGCAGTAATGCTTCCAACAAGACTTTATAGTGCAAATCCAGTACTTCCCCCACTAATGCTTATTTAGCAAGGTACAAATTCCTGTTTTAGGAAGCACATCTCTGTTAGGTTGTTCAGAAAAAAAATCTTTTCTGCTTACTGAAGTATGGTGCCTTCTGAGATCTTCATCACCTCCTTTGACATTACAGCAGATTAAATTTCAGTTTTAGAAAAAACAGCTATACTATGTGTTCATTTGCATCTAATCTGTGTGATTCTAGATAGGTCCATAGATAGTTGGGCTGTGATCATGGAAATATATAAATTTACTAACTATCTGCCTGGGTAGTATAGAACTTCAAATCCAGACACAATTTTCCTTTTTACTTCCATGCTCCAAAAAAAAGGGGGGGGGGGGTATGTGTAAGGTAGTCAAAACTGTGGTTCCTGTGTTAAAGGATTGGCTTTCCTTGATGCATTATTTCTCATTTAGTTCACGTTTCAGCTGCTGACCTCTGCCAATTTACAAATAGGGAAACGATGGGGAAAATAGGCAAAACATTCATTTGTATATTGATAGTATTTCAAATTATTTCATAAATATTTTTGAGGAATATTTCTAGCTGGGATTCTAGCTGCATTTCATTTTAGCACTGCACAAAATATTTATCATTCATCTCTCTTTTTCATCTTGGATTAGCCAATATTTTGTTAGTGCCTCATGAAATACTGATTTGGTATTGATCCTCTGGCAAGAAGAATTCTATATTTTAATCAAATTTGTATCTTCTTTCCATAACTAACTCTAATATATACTATTCACTTAGCTGCAGTAAATACCTTTCTGTAGCTCAAGAGATTTTTAGAAGTATAAAGGGATTTTCTGAGTATCATTGTAAACCATAGCTTGGCTTTTCAGAAAACACAAAATGTTAGTAAACTGTCCCATACACAATGAAAGAAATATTAGCCCATGCTGTGGTAGGAATGGGCAGCTTAGCTATATGTGAAGTGATGATGTCTCAGCATCACCTGTGGAACTAGAAATCCCATTCTGTTTAAACAAACTGGATCATTGTTGCTGATTTCAGTGGACCCAGGAATTTGTCTTAGGGATGCGGATTGAGAAATGTTTCCAGAAGCTTTCCTGACTTGTCAGACTGCCTTCCAGGCAGAAGCCTGGACTCCTCTGTGGTTGTGTGCCAAAGTAATTTATATGAAACAAATCTGAGCCTTCCAGGAAGCCTCTAGGAAAAAAGGTTTGGAAACCCTGGTTACACAAATCCTCCTCCAAATTGAAGTAGAGCAAAACAAACCTATATAATGGCGAAGTTCTCAGTAGTTTATGCACATGTACTCCAGGCCCAGGTCTTTTCTCTTTCCTGTTTTTGTTTTGATGAAGGTAGTACTTCACTGAGGAAGGTATAACTCAGTGCACATGCAGTGGGAAGAACTGAGTACCAAATGGATGAGACAAGGAAGTGTGAGAGCATGAGTCTTTTACTGGCCTATGCTGAGTACCTACCATGCTAATCAGAGGGGCGCATCAGAAGAGGCATTCAAGAAAAGGGAACACAAATGGCATTTTAAGCAACAGAACAATAAACGACTGCCCTAAAAAGCTTAGACCCTTCATGGAGAAAAACCTGTTTTTGTGGACAAAAAAAGGTAAGCTGCTGGCCTGCCACAACTGGTCCTTGGAGAGGTGTAGCCAAGCAATGTCTTCCCCTGAACCCAGGAAGCCAGGTGAATAGTGCACCACAACTCACCAGAGGGTTAACCCAGCTAAAAGATATTGTTGCTGTAACTTCAGAGAAATTAAAGACAACACTAACTAGCAAAAAGTTAATGAGCATGTGAACAGTTTATGATGTTACAATATATAGGTTGAATTTAGCGATTTAGGATTTTAAAGCTTACTTGGCATTACCATAATGGTTTTGTCCTCCAAGTTAGCTACACAACTCTGTTGCTATTTCCGTGTTCTCTTTTTTCCTTTAAGGAAAATTAATATAGAAAACATTTCCAAAGATCTTCTAAGCAATCGTTTTGCTTTGATTGTTTCTCTGTGTTGAAACGTGTATCACTAAGTGCATACATTGATGGTAACCATCCAGGTTAAAATAATAAAACATATCTTACTCCCTAAATACAGCAAGGAACAAGTATCACATGCTGAAGCTTCAGAATCACTTCAGTCAGGCTGAGACCTGTTTGGAGTGGCACAGCCCTGGCTTGGCTCCTGCTACTATTAGAGAAACAGGAATGACATGATCAAYGAATAATAGTAAATTATGTTTTGCTTATTGTCTACATTCAGGGCGTGATAAGAAAAGTCAGAGAAGGCTGAGAAAACTAGACATTCAATTTTCTCTGGAAATACATGAKCCTGGCTGTTGCCATTATTAACAGGGGACTGTCAATGTTAGGAAAAGTTATCTTGGGTATTATTATTTCACTGAGTAATTGGCCTGCCAAAATTAGTTCTGTGCAGAGGAGACAGAACTATCTTCACAATTAGTCAGTGACTGCAAAACTGATTATCTTCTAGAGAAGATTAAAATAGTTTCATCTCAGACAAAATGTAGATCTTTATGGGGCTTTCCCTCAAACCTTCACAGAAAAAGGGTATAGATACAAAAAAAAAAAATTTTTAACAGATATAGTCCATGTGAAGATGTACTTTTTCAGGCCTCCTCCTTTTGATGTGTTTTCTCCTCAATATAAATATAAGACCTTTGTTGACCTTCAACAAAAGAATTTGCATGAGGGATATTTGTTCCAGACTTCTACATTAAGATGTTGAAAGGCAATTGCTTGTTGAGTTTCCAGCTAAGAAAACAGAAATCTCCTGGTTTTGTGTTTCAGTTTTGCTCTAGAGTGTATTGCTTCATGGCTATTGTTGCTTGGGAAAAAATACTGCACAGAGCACAACGGATGGCAACATGGTTCAGTCATAGCTACTCATGGAAAACTTTAAAGGACTTTGTCTTGTTTCTGTTTGAAAGACAAGACGCTTCAAGGCATGTTTGTATTTGTTGCAATTTGTCCCATTATAGAAGTGCCCAAAGGTACATAACTCAGAGCTTGATTTGCATCTGAATTTCCTCAAAGGGGAAAGGTGCAGATTTGATATTTCATAGGTGGCCCAATTCTAAACTAAACCAACACTCTCAGATTATTTATCCCTAGAGCTGCTGCTAGGTTTTTCAAAGAATCATAGTGATTGGCAATATACATAGAGGAAGAAGAGGTTCCCAGCCCTGGAAGTTTACCTTCTCAAAATTATACATAAAATATTATTATCAATAACACAACATCACAGGCATGAGTGAAATATTGAGTCCCAAGACGGTGGTGGTTTTAAAAAGAAAGGCCTATGTTGTAATTCATTATTAATGACATTTTGTGAAGGGTGATTTAAATGTAAGAAGGTTTGCAGATATTCTTTTTAACATAGTATTAGCAAGAACATATGAGTCAGAAAAGAATACCGAAAGGAGTGGTCTTAAGATATGTATGGCACTGTCAATCTGTTTTATTATTTTTGTTTAGTAGCTAGCACAGTGAGATGCTAGTTAAGGACTGGGGCTATTACTCACTCCTAAAATGATTAGGTGAAACAAAACACATGACAATGAATGCTGAAAAATGGAAGTTGAAACCTAACATAAACCTAACAGTTTCTGGTTTTAGCATTATTTGTAGTGCTAATTCTATGTCATGTATCATTTTATTGCTATCAAAAAATTCTGGAAACGTGATCTGTCAAATATAAGTTTGTATTTTTATAAGTTTGCAATTTTTGAAACATCTTCAACTGTTCAGAGGTTTACTTTTCTCTTGCCTTTTCTCCTTTGCCCTTCTTCGATTTTCTCCTCCTGTATTTTTCCCTGCAGCAAGAGGCAAAAGAGTTAGTATTAGTTGGAAGGAGTTTCCCCACAGAGCTGTCATCTATAAACTGATGGTGAAACTGCTTGTGGAGTTAGTGATACCAAAAACCTCACTTTTGGGCTACCTCCTAAAGGCAAGCTCCTATTTTTAATCCTTTGTGATGTAAGGGTGGGGTCCAGAACAATGGCAGCAAAGGAGAAATCTTGAGCTGCTGGCCCCTCCCGGGAAAGTTGGATCACATCATCTGGGAACAATTTATTCTATACTCGCTTTTGCAACTGCTGACTAGGAATTGCTTCTCCCAGTTCCTGCTACTGGGCTGTTCATATCGATTTAGGAACATATCATAAGGCACGTGCCTGGGTTATTCCAAGAGAACACAGTACTATGCCCTATAGTTCAAAACAACCTGCCAGCTTCATTAGCTGAGACTGAACTCAACATAACGCTACTCACAGTGATAAATGCGCTTTTTACCTTCATAAAGCAAAGAGGGGAGAGGGCAATGTGCTTGCACAAAGCAATCCTCCCAAACAGGACAGACTGTGTTCTAATGGAATACTAGTTTCACATCTCAAAGCATTTAATAACCCTGTTTATGTGAAATTAGGGCTGAAACTGCATGAAACACTCCTTAGATCTTTACCAGATTCATCACTACTGGAAGTGTAGCAAGAGTGTCAGATTTCACATTCTTTCAGCTGACACAAGGAAGTGTGGACATTTGTAAATATTTTAATGAAACACTTGTAATCTTGTGAGCGTTTGTGCTTTCAGGTATACAGCATATGCCTGTTTTCTTTTCAAGTATAGCTAAGCCTTCTACAACTTTGAGTTTCATCTAATAAGATTTAGTTTCCAGACGAAGCAGAAGTTGCTAGCCACAGGAAACAGTAGAAGAAGAAACCTGATCCTATCTCCCATTTTAGTTTCTACAGGTATCTTGTTGCCTAGCAAAGCTCTTGCATTTTTAAAGATAAATATTATATACATAGTGTGGGAAGAGGCTGACATTGTGTGGCTGACAGAAAATAGCAGGCTTTAATTCTCACCTCCGTGGGAAACACTGGCCCTGAGAAACAGACCAATTGCAATGGATGGAGGTAACTTTTTAGGACATAATGTATATTTTAAAAAGCCCGAAGTGTTTGTTTGTGTTATGTTATAGAACACAGTTATTGAGAGTGAAAGGGTGGAGCCAGGCAAATACTGTATTAACAGTCGTTTGGAAAAGATAATAATTATTTTTAAGCTTCTTAGCTATAAACAAAAGTCAAGGAAAAAAAGATCTCACTGATATGAAAGATATACCGAAAAGCTAAGTTGTACATGTAGCAAAAATATGGAATATATATTGTTTTCACAAGGGGATGAGTATAGTTTGAATACACCTAATAATTTTTCAAAAGCTTTTTGCTAACCTAGAAATATGTATGTTCTAGTTCTAGTGACTACTTGGGAAGTTTATGTGTCTTCATAAAAATTTGGGATGGTGGCATATTTGAAACTCTCCTAAGTAAAGCCACTGCTTGATTTACAAGTATTTTGTGAATTTTTGGAAAAAAACGGATTGCGTTTCCACAGCTCAGCAAGTAACTGAGTTTTACTTCAGCCATAGCAAGTGACTGCATTGCAATGTTTATTTGCTGCGTCTCACTATAGGCATGTCATTTCAAGAAATACATGAAGCATGTTAGAGAGTAAAAAGAAAATGGAATGATCTTAAGGCTAATGAATGTGCCTTCTGGTGAAAGATTGAAGAGTGGGTTTGTTAGTCTAATAATGCAAAAACCTTTAAGCCTTTGCTCAGAGAGTTTATTCAGAATCTTCAGAAAACTGTAACTTGGTTGTAGGACAAGAAGCAATGAGCTTAAATTTGAGGGAAAGGCATTTCAGTTGGTCGTTAAGTAAAAAACTCCACACTAACTAAAAGGAGCTTTAATAGGAGATTAGAAAAATATCTGATAAAAAAATGTTTTAGGTAGTCATCCTTTGTTTTCTGTGATGCATTTTGTTAGGAATATTTTCTTGTAAACTTAGATCTTTGCTCAAATTTTCCTGTTCCTGCTGCTAGTTTCTTACCTGAAATTTTAATTACATATTTGACTAAAAAAATCATTTGCAAGGTGAATACTTTTACCAGAGGATTATGCCTCAAAGAAGAGAACATGAAGCAGCAACAAAATGGGAAAAAAAATGCCCATTGCCAAATTTTATTAAAAGTTTCTCCTATTAGAGTTTCCTTTCTTTTTTAGAATATATATTATCCTAATTTTATCATACAGAATATACCACAGGGATCACATGTATACTAAGTATGACATATTAAAATACACATTAAATACCACCTGTACTCTTGAATCATTTCAGTTTTACAGAACACAGCTCTTGCAAGGTACTAGTCTAAGTGTTCAACATGGTTAGTGACTCTGGGCCTTCAGTTTTTTTGATACACATCCTCAATGGCCACATTTCAGCTCACTAAGGTATTTAAAGTGGGACCTCAAAAATGAAAGTATCCAGAATCAGTAGTCAGTCATTTTTCAATTTGGGGCTTTTATTGCAAATGGATTTAGGGGAATATATAAGTGAAAGTGGAAGGCCAGATTCCGGGAGTGCTTTTTGGGGGTGTGTAACTGAAGAATAAATGTATGTCTATGCAAACCTATAATAACAGCAAGACTGCCTTGCTCCACCTTTAGGGAGCAGGCTGCTGAACACCTGGGTGAGGAAAGAGAAGGAAAATTTGTGGCTTTTTCTGTGCAACCAGCAGATCTGGTCCATAAGTCACAAGGGAACAGTCTGCTCTGACCTAATATTAATGAATATATTTGAACCCTTCCTACTCATATTAGTATAATTTTTTTTTTCTCGTGTATCAAATATACTTCTCAAGCATTATGCTTAGAAGTTAAGCACTTCACTAAAGATTTAAAAAGAAAGATTGCCATGGCTGATTTAGAGATGAATAGCACTCTGTTAGTGAGGCATTGTGCTCTGTTTGAATTCTCAGGCAGCTAACTAATAAATGGGCAAAGTCTGAGAACATGGAAACATGAATTCTAACCAATAAGAATAAAATAGATAAGTCTACAGATAAACCTACAATATAGCTTATCAATTTCCAAGGAAAGCTAAGACTAGATTCTCATCTTTGCTTCAGTAACTGCTGCTTATAGGCTGAAATACATTCCTTCACTTTGATTCCCAAGAGGAAAATACTCATAACTTCCAAAAGACAACGACAACAACAACAACAACAACAAAAATTGTTATCTGTGATGCAAGTTGTAATGGATAACAAGCCGTGGTATTAACTGCTGATGTCAAAGTTTTGTTCCAAATCAACAGCTTATTAGTTGTCTACTTCTATATGTCCTTTTCCTTATGACAATGTATTTTTATAGGATAATTAAAGGATTTTAGTGTTAAAAGGACAAGTCAATTGACCTATTTGTGTGCCCTTTTCTCTCACAATAAACTGAAAGTTAAGACTAACAAGTTAAACAACACTGTTGATTGTCAACTCTGTTAGGCAATGCCATTGGGCAAGGCTGTTGCTTAAGGCAGTGTAACCTGAGAATGATAGGGAAAGAAATGTGGTTTGACCAGAGTGGGTAAGTAGATAAAGGTGAAGGTTTTCTGCAAAACATTTTGCATAATGTATTTTTGTCTGGATTAACCTGAGGAATAGTTTGTGACAATACAAACAAATTCCTACATGTAAAATATCATCAGAAATTTATTGTTAAATTACTTGCAAGAGATGAGATGGGGTTATAAGAGATACCATTCTCTGAAAATGAAAACCTAGCAACACACAAATCCTCAACTTAACAATACCAAGTCTGAATTCATTACATAAAGAATGACTTGCCTATAACTATACTATAACTGCAGGCATATAAGCTGTGACTGCAGGCATAAGCATCACAGAACAACCTGCTGTTACTCTGGTGCAATGCTCAATTCAAAGCAAGGACGAGACTAGTGTACAAGACCATCCAATCCATAGGTAGTATGATAGCAGCCACTATTCCATCCAGAGACAAGAGAAGAGGCCCTGAACAGCCCCTTTCTAGCCACCAAACTATGCTGAATATTGCAGCTACATTCCAGCATTTGACTAATTGCAGAGTGATCGTCATCAGCAATATAAATTACAATTCCCAGTTCTTTGTATGTGACAAAGAGAAACAATGTAGTCTTGATGATCAGCACCCATTTGGTCAGGACATCTGGGGAACCACTAAGAAGCCTCTGCTGATTTTTATCTGCATCAAGTTTCATACCTCATTTTTCAAGTAAGAAGGGGGAAACAGTCTGTCCATCTGTCCAAGTCAAGGGAGCAGTCTTGCCTTCTCTCTCACTATGGCTCTTCTTTTGAGTCATACTTAGAAGTGACACCTGAAAGTCCCCTCCCTGTCCTTCCCCATCCTGCATCCCAGCACAGGGGGCAGGATAGACTCCGTGCAACTTCTTGATGTGTTTATGAGGTAGCCTTCTGTGTGCACCCGTGTTATGGATAACATTCAAGAGCAGAGAGCCTGCACATCCCTGGAAAGGTGCTATAACAAGGAGCTAGCACAAAGCTTGCTCACAAACAGACCTCTATACAATGTTATCAGAGGAACATCTGCTTTATATATATTATATATATATTCTTCTGTCACGGCAGGCAACTTTTTTGTGATCTACTGCTACCTCCCTAAATACGAGCGGGTAAAATTAGGGTGGAGCCCAGACCGAGCTCTAGGTTAATTTACCCCAGCCACACCCCACAAATCACAAACTTCAGCAAAGTCCTGCCCTGGCTAGGTTTGAGAAATTTCTTTGAATGCTAAAAGTCACTTTGCAATTTTGCCATTTTGATGAAAATCACAGCGTTTTGTGCTTTAGCATACAGTAAGTATAGTGTTAAATAATATCAACAAGAAACAGATGCAAAGATAATATTGGTTTAATTCTTCTTTTTCTGGCATAGCCTTGAAATGCCAGTTTATTGCATAGAGAAATTAATCTGGAGGACATTTACTGTATTGATATATCAAGATGTTTGAATATTTAGATCTGTGCTTTATCAATTTAAATATTGAATTTGCAGAATCAAGGAAAGATATCACATAATCCTGGTCAACCCTTTACAGCACTCTTTCTAAGGCGTCAGGAGCAGCTCACTGTGGGATAAGCTGTGCCTTCTGTTCCAGCAGTTCCCAGCCATGTAACACACTTGCATGAATTGCAATTTAAATTAATTGCATATTTGATGATTTGCAGAAACTGTCAGAACCCCATTAGGTGCTGGTCTTAATTGTCTGTGAAAGTAACCTGAAGTCAATGAAAGCTCCATCTGACTCTCTGACCATAGGATTGTTTTAGCTGTTAGCCTTTAGCTTATATGACACTTAGCAATTATCATTAAAATTAAAATATTATAAATAATATATATTAACATGTAATACCCCCTGTGCAAGGGACCTCTGGAGGAGCAACCAGTGAGATAACTCTCAGTCACTAATGCCTAATAATTTCTGCAGTGCTTTTTCTTTATCTGAAAGGTATTAAATGAATTAATGCCATAGCTGGCAATACCGTGTGTAAAAAGTCCTACACTCTAGACTAAACACTGAGGCAATACGTTTAAAAGTGGTCCAAGAATATAAAAACTGTGTCTGAGGTTGCAACACAGATTTTTTCTTGACCTTGCAGATCATGATTATGCTCTGTCAGAATCAAATGACTGATTTTAATCTCTCTATGTGGAAATTTTCTTTAAGTAAACTAGTCTAAATACTATAGAGTTTTCCTTGCTCTTTTTATTATAGCCTGTGATAAGTAGGAGAGCATGATGATCTTTCTGAAATACTCCTAGGTGCATTGCCATTTGTACTGTGCATATTAGTTGAATGCATTCTCATTAAAAGACAACAAAAAAAGAAAAAGCTCCACTAACAACTGGAAGAATGACTTTTTCAGAATATGGGGTTTGGTGAGGGCTTTTTTTCTGTTTCAGTTTTTTGTTTTTTTGTTTTTGCTTTTGCTTAGAGCAATATTTCACTTCTGAAGAAAATATCCCCCTATCATCACGATCCTGGCTCTGGAAGAAGAGGAATTCTGTTTCTCCTGATGCTAGAAGCCAAAGCAAAACAGGTGATGTTAACCTCTTCTATTTGCAAACACTGGCACACACCAAATGGTTAGAAATTATCAAAAAAAAAAAAAATTTACCATTATAATAGAGGTTTGCCAATTTTTTTTTAATAGAGTGTTTACTCTAATTGCATGTATAGCACATGTGCTGAGGAGACATCAGTCTTAGGCTGGTTGGAAACCTTTGATAGGCCACACAGATGGGACTGCAGGCTTGGGGTCTCTTGTCCCAGACTGAGGGTGGTGTGACTGAGCACGTTTGTGATTTTTTCAACGTTACTGATCCAGTCTAGCTGTTTATAAAGCTAATCTGTTCTGTCCAGTTGTAAGCCCAGGGGTCCGGTCTCAACCACTTTCCCCTTATATTTTGATTTGTGGGGGAGAGGGAAGCAGAAAAGAGCATTTGGAAGAGCAGAATACAGCTTTGTCATACTAATTGCTAGTTTCAGATATGACCCTACAGCTACATTAACTGGCATTTGTGATAGACCAAGTAACTGTGAGGTTGAAAGAGTAATGAGGTAACATCACTGTCTTACTCTCCAGCGCTTTAGCTTGCATTACAATAGCCCTTGGCCCAGTTGGTTCAGTGTGCTAGCACAATCCTTGTACGTTATGGGCAGACCATTGCATGTCAGCAGTCACAGTGCCACTTAAGTGGAAAGTTACGCTGCTGGATGAAATAGGATCAGCTGCAGTGACTAAGTTTGTATTCCCAAATGCTCTAATTGCTGCAACCTAGGCTGGTCCTGAAGTAGTTTTGGAGCAAAACATGAATATACCTGCCATCTATGTAAACATTGGTAATAAGGTTGCAGTAGCCTTACGACTGTAAATAACACACCTGACCTCACCTTCCCCTGAAGTCAGTTTGAAACCTAACGATTCAGTGATTTCAGTTGCAGAGAAGTGACTGATCTGTTAGGGATCAGATTAGGTTAAAGAGGAAGATGTTATATCTCTGTTGAAGAGTCATGCTACAGTTTCAACAACTGTTACAGAGAAATTTCCATGGGACTTTTCCTTTTTGGAACTCCCTGAAGTCAAACCGAAATACAGGCTACTAAAGAAACAACAGTTCTTACTTGCATCGTTCCTTTTTGTCTCTTCCAAAGGTGAAAGAGCGAGGCAAAGGGTTTTCTCTAGCTCTGGAGCTGAGACCCTATATACAGCAGAAGTAACCAATTCAAAATACAATCATCTTTGCTTTATGGTTAGTGCATTTCAGAACTCAAGTGGTAATGCCCATAAACTTAACGAGGTCAACTGCATAAAAATGATGCCAGAGATGAGATGCCAGGAGAGAACTGAGTTAATTCAACTCCTGCTGAAGTCAATGAAGACTGAATTTATTCAGGATATTGACTGCTGAACTCGAAATTCTTCAGGAAATATAAGTAAAAATGCCCAGTGATCCAAAATCAGGCACAAAAGAAGAATTTTTTACTACTGTTTTGCTTGTGAGTTTTCTGCCATTAAGATACAATCACATTAGGTTGTTGGGGCTGTGATTCTTGTTATTCTGATTACTTCTGGTAGCTGATCTGCAATGAAGTAAGGAAGAAAAAATTTGAAAGTAGAACTGAATCTTCTGACAAATATTTCACTGGAAGTTTTCCAAGGAGAATGTCACCTTATCAAAATCAAAACTTTTCATGGGGAAACTGGGACGTTATAGACAGAAGAGCCTTCAGTATGGGCCTGGAATGGAAATTCATATTGGTGCCAGAGAGATATACACTCCAAAATGTCCAGTATTCAAATAGCTAAGGCAAGCACTTATGTTCCTGCTCCACTGAAGATCTGGAAGTTGAATCTCAGGTTACGTTTCAGTGGATTAGCACACACTTAGAACAGCCCAGCCTCACGGCACCCCTTTCTGTACTGCAGAAAATTGAAGAGTTTAAAAGTTTCCGTGCCATGCCATGCTGCTCAGGCAGTCTGGCACGAGCCTTTCGCCAGCTTCCTTAGCACCCGTGGCACAGGCCTGTCTGTGAATTTGTCTGAAGCACAGTTCAGTAATGCAAGACATCGACAGGCCTGAGGCATGTTCTCATGGCTGCTCCTCGGATGTTTATTGTGGGCAACCATGCCAGATGAGGTGTGGCTTGCCAGTGCTTTGTGATTGCTTGTGTTCCTTAAAAATACAAAAAGATAAACATTGTTTGTAACCCCATGAGGCCTACCTGGGTGCATTTTGCCTGGAATTACAACTACCGTTACCTCAAGGACACTGCGGACCTCCCTGGCTCTATACGCACTATCTAACCCATGCATCCATGCTTTTGTAACAAAGCTTCTTTCAGTGGTAAAGTTGTCATGCAGCACTTCTGGGCATGTAGCTCCCATTTTACAAGGCCTAATCCTGTGAAATCCCCACTGCCATTGAGATACTGAGCATAATACCATTTTGAGCAGGTTGCTCTGGTATACTTATAAAAATATCAGAAGTGATAACCTCCTTCTACCCCTTCTCTGTTCTGTAAACTCACTGATAAACCTGCAGGCAAATGTAAAGAATGGATTTCCATCCACCTCTCTTTTTCTTTAACTCTCTAAATATAGAACACAGTTCAACAAGCAGTGGAAATAGCTTCCCCTCAGAGAATGAGAGATTTTGTCACAGACTAATTTTTCCTGGTTGGAAAGGAAAGAACCTCCTGATAAATGAAACAGGCAATAATACAAAGATGCACTTAGAAGTATTTAAATTGGTAGTGATGATGTTTTTTTTTCAAAAACAACAGTTTTATCTTAAAGATGATGCTAATATGGACAAATAAAATCATATTAATTATTCTATCTGGCCTTTTTGACCAACCTATACTAAATTCTTAATTTTGAGATTTATTGTACAGAAAAAAAAGAACTTCATAAAATAACTAGCTTTAATAGAAATTAGCCTTTTCTGGAGATATGTTATTTTCGTTACAGAGCCCTTTGCCTTCCCTCAGACCATAGCTACAAGTGATCAGATTCAGTCTGAGCAAATAACTTCCTATTTATGTTACACTGCTTTAGGATAGTGATTGGATTGATAACATTCCCATTAAAGTCAATGAAGGTTTGACGTCACTTCTAATGCCAGCAAAACTGAGCTATTCCACTGGCTTTGTTGTCTGCAAAACCAAGCCTTTTTTCCATCTCACAGAAGCAACTGGTTGCCAGAAGAGATACAAAACATATAGGTCTCCTTTTCAGAATACCAGTCATTGCTACGTTTAAAATTTTGGTCTTGTAATAAAAGAAAA
Source organism: Apteryx rowi (assembly GCF_003343035.1). Classification (NCBI taxonomy): domain Eukaryota; kingdom Metazoa; phylum Chordata; class Aves; order Apterygiformes; family Apterygidae; genus Apteryx; species Apteryx rowi. Next base: position 1,176,264 of record NW_020448386.1, on the reverse strand, counting down.
TAAATTTAATGTGCACAGGCATGCCTTTCCCAAGACATATTTTTGGTACAAGAAAAAGATTGCAATTTTGTGTTTCATTTGAACCAATGGCTATTATATGAGAAGTTCTACAGAACACCCTCTTGAGTGTTAAACCTGTATGTTTTCTCTAATGATTGAGTATTATTGCCATTGTTGCTATTGGCAAAGAAAAACTGAATATTAGTAGTACAAAATTAAAATTCTGTAGCAAAAACCTTCTGATGCCTGGAATTCTGTGTGAAAAATGATATTCCTTTACTCTCTCTAACAAACAAACTCAGCTAGTTTGTCATGAAGTTGTCTTTTCCTTCTGGTGGAATATTCCAGTAATTGCAATAGAAGAGTTTATACCTTTCAACTAAATTACTACTAAGGAGACAAAACATAAAAAATATTTCATGTTTGCAAAGAAAAAAAGTGCCAGACCATTTGCCTTTGCTCTGAGATCCTCTGAAAAATTCCCTTTATATAACAACATACAACATGACACATCTGCTTCTTCTTTTCTCTTATCTGCTTTCAGGAGGGGTTTGTTACGAGGAAGGAGGAAATCGAGAGTGCAGTGCAGTAAAATTTTTCTGTTTTACTTTGTTTTGATCACTTAAAAATGCATGTTCAAATATGCAAATATTTTTACTTCACCAGGAAAATGTTTCCTTAAAATTGCAATATAATAATAATAATATAACATAATGGTATGGTAATATAATGCTTTTCTGTGTTGGCATACTTTGGTGTCTTGATTTTTTTTTAAAGAATAACTTCTCTGGTACCAGGAAGCAAAAAATAAAAGCTATGAGACTTTGGAATTTCATCCCCAGGAATGAGCGATCCTCTTCCATCTATTTGCCTGTTTTAAGCAGTACTATGTATTCCAAGCAGCACTTGTATTCTTGTCCTTCTTTCAAAATTGCCACTGGCCTCTCCTACAAAAAGAAAATAACCTCTTCTCATGGAGCAGTTTATGTTGGTGCAATGCATAAGAAAAAATTCACTATAGAAAAAAAAAAGTATCTAAATAGAGAAATATGTGGCATGTGATAAAGCTGCAAGACAGACCTCAGAACATATGCTGCATAACCCCTGGACATTAGAGCACTACATTTTATTGCAGTTGGCATGAAACAGAACAGAAGTAGAATGTGATAGGGAAACAGTCGTTTTCAGCAGCAGCTACATCTGGAGCACATTGTGAATTCTTAAGCAGTTCTTTCTCCACACAAAGTATCAGTGGGGAATGGCTTAGCTATAAAATGAGCATGCAAAGTCTGCCTGCTCCTATTTTAAATTATGACTTTTAATTAAAAAGAAAAACACTCTGTGCTTCCCAGGCATCGGTTTTGAATATAAAATAAGGTTTCATCTAGACCAAGCAGGTTCCTCAGCATAGCCTGCGGTCCAGATCCCTGAACCATCGCAGCTGGGGGTGTAGCCACAGAGAGTTGTTGCTCCCTTTCCTTGCTACGATAACTGGTTATGCACTGATAACTTGCATTAAAGAAGATCGATCTCCCATGCCAGAGTTGGTGCTCAGATGCTCTCACACCTGTGTAAAACAGAAGTCCAAAGCACGCCGGGTTCAGACACAGCCTTGCAGAGTCACTGCGAGACGTGTGGCAGCCCTGTTCCCAGAGCAGCACTAAAGACTGATGCTTCACGGAAAGTTAGTTTGGTTTCCTCATCACAGAGATACAGGCTAGCACAGCTCCTGTCTCTTCCCTTGAGCATGTATCTTTATAAGAGATGAACTAGAATCATAGCTCTTCCTATTTCTTTCATTCTGTAAGAAGATGGTTAATTCTCTGAAATTTTTCCTGTTCCTTTTAATGAAATCTCATCGCTTTTGAACAACAGCTATAAAAGCCCTACCTGTTCCCTAAAAAGCTAACCAACCAGCATTTTCCTACCTTCCAATAGCTGTTTATCCTTTTGCTCTGGCTGGGTTTATAAGCCTGGCCCCATGAAGCTTTATTAGGCCTCACAGGTGTGTGGGAGGTTGACAGGCTTTAACACCCTCCTGCTCTCATGGGGAGGAATTCTGTCCCCTAGCACCATCCGAAGAAACTTAACCTCTTGCTTAAGATTTCCGTGTTATCTAAGGACTGGAGGGAAGCAAGCTGACTTTAAAAAGATTTCCAGGATTTATTGATTTAGAGGCTTAAAAGTTTGATTCCTGCGGCAGACAAACTGTAGGCAGTATAAGAAAGAGCAAATTAGCAGATGGATGGCTAGATAAATAAATGCAAAGAAAAGCAGTCTGCATAACTATAAATATATGCTCATACCTTTTTTAATCATCAGTTCTGTATTTTTTTTTATGAAACAGAAAAAAAGAAGTAACCCTTTTCTGAAAATGCATATATTTACATGCATTTTGGTTTTTATGCAGCCTGCACAAGCTGCATCTTTACTTTTCAGTAAGAGAATTATTAATGTGAGGACCTTTTGCATTTCTCATCAAGCAGTTAGCAGTTGTATGTATGTACAGGACAACCACCAGCTAATACTCAGGGAAAAGAGTGACAAAATAATGATTCATGCTACATTTCCTCAGAGGATGTATAGAAAGTTCCTGCTTTTGCAGAGGAACTGGAACTCTACATGAAAATTGAAGCTTTTATCTAAAATTGTTACCCCCTGTAAAGTTCCAAAATAGTCTTAGAAATGGAAGCAATGCTATCAGGGACCTAAATCTCAAAAGAAATAATGTGTTGAAATTCACTGTTGGGAGTGAGGGTGACATGAAAATTAACCTTTTAAATAGAAAACAAATCTATTCAGGTTGCACACCAAGGAATTGGTTTGCTTCCGTTTCTAAAATTATAGGCCTCTCTTTTTGCATCTTAAATAATGATAGACAGAAATAAATAACATCTCAGGGAAGGAGAGGATGCCAAAATGTGGTTTTGTAGGATAAGCTAATCCCCCCCGCCACCCAAAATCCCAAAGCTAGTCATGCTATTGTCTAAAATGCTATATAGAAATAATTAGATGTTAAGTAAAGCTCCAGATGACTTCCAATATTTTATTATTGATTACTGTGTGTACCCTTACTATGTAGATGAATCAAGTATTTTCTCCTTGTTCTTTAGAAGTATCCACTATTAAATCTCCTACTCTACAAGATCAAGCATGAATATTTCTTTGCAGAAGTCTATGATGGAATTTCCTACAAAAGGAAGGCTGAGGGAGAACCCACTGTCACTAACACTATATATTTTTGAATTTAGATTATAAGGTGAGGCTCTTTCCAAGTACCAAGGAAGGCACAGATCTCACCATGCTGATCTTACAGTCTGAAAGAAGTGTGCCAGATCCCACCTTGAACTGTGAGAGAGCTTTCATTCAGCCTAAGTTCTGATCATGAGATAAACTTTCCTTTGAATTACTTCCACTAGATTGTAGGCTCGTTAGCCTAGCCATAAAGCAAAGGAGACTTTTAGCCTCAGTCAAAACTGGTAGCAACCTGATTGCAAGAATGAGAGCTTATCAAAGCTTAGTGTGTTTAGTTCTTTCCTTCTAAATCACTGTTATATAGGGTACAGAAGTGAAACTGATGATAGATTAAGATATTTTATAGTGTAACGCTTTTTATTAAAAAGGAATGTGAAAAAGCCTTGTTTGTATCTTGACCACAGTAGGAATCAAACAGGTGACAGTGTTTTCTTTACAGATATAAGCCTCTTACTAGTAAATGCTCTACTCAAAAGCTGTTCTTATCTTTATTCTTGCCTTAAAACTTATTTATATGTATTTCACTAGTGCTTTCATCTTTCTCTTCCCACAGTGTTTCTGCTGCTTCTTTCTCTCACATGTGCACAGTACTATTAAACAGTACTGTATTTGCATTTAACCCTCATGAAACCCTCCTACTCAGATAACACTATAGCTTACATAAGTTTGTGTTCTGGACAGAGCTCTTATGCTTCAGCTTTTTTATTGCGTAGACAAGTTTAAATGCTTATTATATTAATTTTGAGTGAAAAGCAATGTTATCTTTCCAGCTTCAATAAGATTTCATCCAACTCCCAGCCTAATATCACCTACATTTCAGGTTGCTATATGCAAACATTCATGCATTGTCTGTTTGACAAGTGCTGCTGAGCAAACTGATTGAAGAAACATAAAAAATATTCCAGACTGTGGTGGTGCTGGGAGGGAAGGAGTGGTGAAACCAGTTTGACCTTTGTTACAGTGTGATTATTCTTATTACATTTATTACATGGAAACAGTATACAGTTATAATGAGGTTTTGGTGGCCCAAAATCACCAGACAAAATAATCTCTAACAGAATACAGCAAAGGCTGTCCCCTTTTTATTATTAATGGAAATCTTTCCTTATGATTCTCTAGAAGTGTGAGGATGATTAAGGAGGAAAAACAGCAGCAGGGCAAGAGATTCACTACTGAACTGAGTCTGTCTAGGGGGAGGTGATGAAATTCTGTAATCATGCCCTGAGTGACTAAAGTTTTCTCTCTAGGAATTTTTTCCTACAGCGATAAACTGTGATCATGTCTCAGAAAGGTCTTCATTTCTACCATTTGCACATAAAGAAGAAAAAGTGGAGATTACAGAAAAGAGAGACGGAGAGGGAAATAAATATTTACTGTGATAAAGCATTTAAAAATCAAATTAAGAGCCTACTGGTGTTGGAGCTTGCTGTGCAGGCCTGAGTGAATCTGAGTTTAAGCTGCACTTTCTGTGTAAGATGGAGAGCTGCAGTCATTAGAGGATACACTGAGGCATGAGGGTTAGCTGTGAAATAGCAATCTGAGAAGAGCTTTGCAAGATGGAGTGGTGGGTGATATTTTTAACAACTGCTCTGGTGTGCTGTGTATTTCAGTTTGGTGTAGTTGCCCCTGATAGATTCTGCTCTGGAAAGAAAAGCATCCAGGCAAGTAAGAAGATAATTCTGTTCCTTATGAGTTTATCTATGGGAAATGAAGTTAGAAGTACTTTAAAGAGCAGATTAGGAAAAAAAAGAGTATTGTCAGGTGCACACTGAGCTTCGCCATGACTGTTGTGGTCCATTCTAGCCCAGAAGAAGTTCAAGTGAAGATCATTTATCCTTAGAAAGCACAATCCCTACCCAAGTAGATCAGTGCAAAAGTTTATGAAACAGTTTCTTTATGGCAATAATATCCTTTTGCCAGACATAAACAGTCTTCTACACTCTTCAGCTAAAAAACTGCCCAGATTTCTGGGGTCCAGTATCCTTCAGGATGTGTTCCACTTGTGCTGCATCTTTGGATTTATTCAAGCAGGGACAGTCCTAATATTTTATTACCAATTATCACTTTTTTTTTTTTTTCCCAGAAGCATGGGTGCAAACAGTTGTGCCTTCAATCTCTCAAGTCCCAGAAGATGCAGTAAGGAGTGATGCTGAACCTAAATCCCAGACCACCATTCACTCATCTGTTCCTCTACCAGGCAGTGTTATTGATTATTCAGCTGAGATACAGGAACATCCTTCGTGTGTGATTAAAAGTGTTATGACTGAAGAGGAACCTGATCAGGGTAAGCAGCCATTTCGTGCCTCGGATATTCAGAACGATGCTGTACTTTGTTTTCCACAAAAGGGCAGACTGGTAGCCCACGACTGCATTGTAGCAGATTAGGCAGCAGAACTGCATAAACATTATAGTCTATATCTCATCATCAGCGTTGAATAGCTTGAAAATGGATGAATATGAATATGAATATGGATTAAATGGGAAAGTCCCTGTCATGATTCAGCAAATGGGCAACAGAACTGGTCCTCCTACACAAGAGCTGCATATCAGCCTTACACCCATTAAAACCAAAGCCAGCAGGAGAACAGACATAAACTTATATGTTCTGTATCTTTAATTTCTGTAATAAGGTGTGTAACCTACCAGACTCTCTAAAAACTGTCCAAAATTATAGTTGCAGCTACTGAGAAACAACATGTCACAGTCCAACTTTTCTGCTAGTCTGTGGCATATAGTCTAGGCTAGCTAGGATTAAATGACTGGAGCCAGCGTTTACTATATTATCCTGTTGACATGGCTAAAAAGAAGGTATTTTTGCCAGAAAATAACCCGTGTCAAGAGAAAATTGGGGTTTATTTGGAGGGGGGTAAAAGTTATGCTCTGATTCTAGTTGTATAGTGCAAAAGGAGAGCTTTGATCAGGCTAACAGTCCAGAAGGGATTAAACTGCCAGGTGCTGTGGTCTGCACCTTTGTGAGCCAATCTTACTGATAGAACTGAAAAGAAAAAGCAAAAATTATTAGAAATATCTAGTCCCTGCCATATCACAGTTTTATGCACATTACTTCACAAGTGTGGTGTGAAAAGTTATATTCAGTATTGCTGGGGGGGGAAGAGCCTCTATAAAAGATGCTCAGCTAAGGAAAGATGTCTAGATTGATTTTTATTGTTCATGAGTTAACCTACACTGGGGGAATTTCAGATGTCCTTCCTCCCCATGAACTACTACAAACTGTAGGGGAACTGTGCACTCATTTCACCAGATGCTATAGCAAGCTCCAGCTATACAGTATACATTTTTTTCCCAATAGGAAACAATACCTGTATGTCTGTTTTTCCTTAAGGGTTGCAAGATTAATCTTTTATCCCCGATGGGAAGATTGAACCTGCAGTTCCAGCCTGCAAGTGCTAATAGTCTAGTGGCTGATTCAATTCATTTTGCCAAAAGCAGGATAATGTGTAGTGGAGGTCTTTTTCCAGAAAAACTATGCTTTCAGGAAGTCTCCAAGGCAGTAGAAGGAAAACCAAATATGAAACAAATAAATGTAGTTTCAAACACTGAAATATCAAAGTCCTCTGAGAAGTAGTTACGGTTGATATAATTTGACACTCATCCTTCACTGATATAATTGACAGAAAAAAATCTAACATATATGTGTATGTATGTATGTATGTATAGAGATGTAAATAATGAATTGAAGAGGAATAATAACTTGAACTAAGGGTACTCTTCTCCACATATATTCATTCAGTTACATATTTTACAAATCATCAGAACTGGGTTTTGGACAACAAGATACTTATAGTTATATGAGAATAGGACCTGCTGATTCTATCTAGTAGCTAGGTAGACTATATTTAGAAACAGTACATTTTGCTATAATGTCCAATAAAATCAGTGTGATAAGACTGATATTTGGCTGTAGAAAATCATTGCACTGTAAAAATAAATTAATATTGCTTCAGGATCCCACCAAAGATGGCTCTAGATCCATACTCCTCCAGTGGCCAAAACTTGTTAGTTTCTCATCATTGTTTTGACCTATTCAAAGAGTTAGAGGGCTGCTTTAGAGACAGTTCCATTTTCATACCAGGATACTTGGAGAAAGTGCTTTTATTGGGTGCTTTGGTTTACATATCTCTCAGCAGAAGTGCTCCATGCATGTGGAGTGCTCACTAAGAAACTCAGGTCAGATATATCTCCTCTAAGAATGTGATTTCCCCACACACAAACTTAATTTCAAAGATGCAAAATTGAAAAACAGACTAGATTTTGCTGTGTGCAGCAGAACAACATTGCAAATGATCAATAGTTCACCAAAGTTGCTAAACATGATAAATGGTGGTAACCAGGAATGCCATGAGAAACAAATTTGGAGAAGAACCTTTAGTTTCAGTATATCTCTATTTTCAGGATCAGGTGGAACCATTCAGGTCTCAGATACGTTCTTGTTCTGTTTGTAGCTCTCCCAGTGATGTTCTAATCTCCTCCTCTTTTGCTATCACTTTTACTCATATAATACTCTGTAGGGCCCTACAATGGAATTAGTGTATAAGTACATACTATCACATTTTAATCCAGTAATTTAAGGAATCAAGAGAATTCAGAAAATTGCAATGATTTTCTCCTGATTTCAGCATCTGCATTTTGTTAACAGATGGGCAGAGAGACTCTTGGCTGCACAAACTTGGAATGAGTACAAACAAGTGGTCGTTTCTGAATTCCCTGATTGGGTGGAGTGAGAACAGAGCTATAGAAAAAGGTATAGTGATAAGAGCAGAAACTAAATATTTTTATTTTGTAGAACACTTGCTACGTTGCATACATGGGGAGGTTTTTTTTTCCTTTGTGAACTGAAATTTCTGAGTGAGGGGGTATAGTTTGGATTTGCACAAGTCACCATTCTAAATGATCGGCTCAATTTCTTTTGACCATACACATCTTGTAGTTACTAATTATGATAGTTAATTAATTATGATAAGACAATAGTAAGAAATTAATAAAGGCAGTTGCTACAATATCCTGAAATAAACTGGGTCTTTCAAAATCACTTGCAAAAGGTAGTTGTGAAGGAGGCTTTAAAATGCCCAATTTTCAGTTGTCATAGAATCCAGTTTTCTTAAGAGGGAGAATCTTTATGCGTGATTTTTATCTAAGTTTTTATTTGCAGTTTTAGTGGCAGAAACAAATGTAAGTATTTAAAGTCTAAGTAGTTATGGACAAGTAACTGTTCTACGGCATAACCATGTGTGATGGTTATGGTGTGATGGCAAGTCAAAGCCATGTTGCTAAAACTGTCTCCCTGAATGTCAACCTCCTTTTTTATCAAACAGAAAGATTCAAAACTCTACTTGCTGTCTTGAAAAAAATTGTAAAATGTACCTCTGGAGTTTCGGTGCATTTTCATTCTTTATTTCAAGTTGTTTAAGGCATTTTTATTATCCAGTAGACCATCCAAACACATCTGGAGTTTGTTCTGCTGACAACCACAAAGTGACTGAACTGGAGGAATGCTGGAGGAAAGAAGAACTGCCATATATTCCATATAAATTAGCTAAATTATATATCACCAAGGTAAAAAAAAAAAAAAGCTGAGTGAATGAATTATGTACAAAATATTACTCATTGAATGAAGAAGTATCTCTTCTTGTAGGTATAGTAAGAAAATTGTGATTTCCATAGTGGATTTTTTTATACAAATTTACTTCACACCATCTTACTGCTTCTTCCTGATATTTGGAAGGCTGCTCTTAAATTTTGAACATTAACATAGAAATACAAACATTAAAATGTAAATGGCTAACATAGTTAAGATCAGATACTAGTCTGCTTATTTATTTGTTCCAGATATTTGTCTACGCATAAGAAACTCCCTTGTAACTGATATGGAGAAAACTCTCACTTTTTCATATATTTCTCATCACAATCCCTGATTATTGGAATTCTAGTGTGAGGTTTTGTTGCAGTTTCAGTATTTTTCATAGCAGTAACTAGCACAAATTTGTATTTTCTACTTAACCATGAAAGTGGCCTATATTTCCTTTAAAATTAAATTTTTAGTTCAATCATTTCCTGAGCTAATAAATTTCATAAATTTATTTTTTATCATGCAATGTATATAGATATATTCCTGTTTTATTGTTTTGAATTTGCTACTTTGTAATTTCATTAAATATGCCCTTGTTCTCTTTTTTTTTTATTATGCAACGAAGAATTTCTATTGTGACTTCTGTAGTAGAGGATACAGTCTCCTGAGCTAGCCATAAGAAGCAAGTTCAAATATCTGAAGCAATCTAGTTAAGGCAGCTCAGAGCTCTGTGGGTGATAAGAATGATAAACCTGTCTGGATCTTTTCAGTCTCCTCCAATAAGAGGCTTTTTATGTCTGTTAACAGTTTTATTGTGTCTCTTTAAAATTCCTCTACTTTTACAATATCATTTCCGTTGAGGGGTAAGTAGGATAGTATATTTGAATACCACTTTGCTTCTTCTACTGCTTTTATATCTTTGAGCTGTGTCAGTGTCAGATTGTAGGGATTTTTCACTCCCAAATTAACAAGTTGCAAATACCCACAAAGATTTAATTTATCATTGTACAGCAATGTTGCCAACCACAGCCATTTTAAAATCATGCATCAGCCTCCACAAAAATCTGAGATGTTTTCTTTGTCAGTGTAATTTTGTCTCACTGCTCACTGTCAGCCGAATCTGCATCATATTAAGCTTAAACAAAGACCTGAAGCTGAGTAAGCCTCCGAAAGGCTCCATATTTTTATAACTTTCACATAATCATGTTCATTATTGCTGTAATTCTTTCCATAGTGTCTGCTAGTCTCATTTGAAATGCAACAAGTATCAGTTTTGTGTGATTTGACGTTGCACCTAACAGATGAGGAAGTCAAAAGAAAACTGGACTGCAGGAACTGGGATGGAAGATAGTGGATTTTCCTTTTGTGACTATTATGAATGGGACTGGGAACAAAATGGATAAATCTGAGTCACCAAGGATCCTGATGCAGTTTTAAGCTTAAATGACTCATTTTCAGAGGGAAAAAAAAGGTCACTTTACCAATCCTTTGTGTATACATCTGTTTTTACTGGTCATGAGAAATGCCTGTGGTGAACCTTAAAGTCAATTTTGTAGTGTTTCAAATTATTTATAATGGTATAAAAAGTAAAAATAATTGTGAAGTCTGTAGTAACCACTTGTGTTATCCAGCTCTTAAATGCTGCCTTTTTCTCTGTCCACTGTCTTTTTTTACTCTTTTCCCAGTAAAAAGTCTCACGATGCTCTCTCTTTTCCGAGAACTTTAGAATGATTATAATGGTTATGTCTTCTGTACTCAATTCAGATTACTACCACAGCAAGAAAGATGTAGAGGTACAATCCTATGACCAGAAAAGAAAATCCAGGTCAATCCAATAAATATACAGATTTATACTAAGTAATATAAAATAAGTTTTAATTGTTGAAACCTGAATGTTTTTTACTGCAATCCTGTTGGCTATTTATCTGTTTTCAAGATCAAATTCTTCACTGTACTATATTAGTCATCAGCATTTTGAGAAACATTATTACATTATAATAATTGTTTGATGGTGCATTATAACTGAAGTTAGTTGCTAGTGCTCTGAGTTGATCATTTCCTTCATCTTCAGATTGTAGAAGATATGCAGCAAATGAAAATCAAACACATCAAAATAATCAAAGAACTAGACAACATAAGGAAAGAAAACCAGGTAATTCTACTGAAGCATTAGCATCATTGTAGGGTTATACCATTAGTCAAAACAACTCTGAAGGATAAAATGCATTTCATTTACATTTACATCCGCATTTAGATACCCATTCAAAATCTCCAGAAATATTATCAATGTGTCTTTAAGTGTATTTGATTTTGCAGCTTCATGAAAGCTGGTCTTACTTTTTGTCACCTGTGACTACATTCTTTGACTTCCTCTATTTCCTTTCATCTTTCTCAGTATTAAAGGTGGGATAATCACAAGTATTTTCCAAACTTCATTGTCACTACGCTTTCCTATTAAATGTCACGTTCCCCTAGTGACTGACGTTATGGCTAAAACATTCACATTTAATCAAAGATTATTCTTAAGATGTAGATTGTCCCTCTTGGCAGCAATCTTACTGTAAAAGGCCCTGCCGAGCTATACTAACCTCTGCATTGCCAGAGTGGAGAGCACTAGAAACTTTTATGTTTTTTTCATCTGTGGGTATATTCTTCTCTATCTTGTATGTGGAGTCCTTTCCTCTTCCTCTTCATCTTGAGTGAGTAAATCCACTGTTCGGTTAACTTGGCTTGCAATGGTTACTGTGAGGTTAATGAAGTTAATGAACCTAATGAAGATAGTGAAGAAACCATGTCTGAAAGCCTAGCATTATACAAATGGAATAATATGGTCATTTCTCAAATACAAATAAGATGGTTGCCTCCAGTCTGAAACTGTAGGCTGGCTGACACACAAAGTGATGTCCACGTGATTCCTGCTGTCAGCATGCCCAGACAGATCTCTTCATACCTGAGTCTAGTCACCCAACACTTTGCTGACATATTCTCTTGCAAAATAGTGGAATCCCCTTGCCAGTAAGCCCCACCAAGGTTACAGTAAGGATCTACAGGGGCCAGCCTGTGACTGTAACCCTCGCGCTGCCACATTTTCCTGGGGTGGTGGTGGGGGCAGTTCTGCAACCCATTAATCAGTAATTCTCCCCAAATCAGAAGTTGCCCACATCTTCCTTGGCTACCTTTTCCTTCAGTCACTGCCTCTTGGTGCTTATTTGCCATGTGATTTTTCTTTCCTAATTTTGAGTAAGGCAGGCAGTTAGTTCTGTAGATGTACAATTTCCATACAAATAAACTTGATTCTGTCCAAAGGGCATGCACAGAAAAGAGATACAGAAAGTCTCCTGGAGCCTCCAAGGGGAAGTGAATTAAACAAAACAAACTCTTTAGATTACAAAGCATATTCAAGAGAGTTCATTGCATGTAGTGTACAATGATTTTTATTCTTGGGTAAGGAACAATATTTCATTGATTTCTCAAGCTATGACACCTGCACAAAGATTGCAATACTTATGTAAATCTAATTCCGTGCTTCACTAGTAATTTAACACTCACAGTCACACCTTAAATTTTCACATGTCTCTGTAGACTGTTAGGGGTATAGATAGAGCTAAAGAAAAAGGGAAACAAAGTGGGAAAACAGAAAGAACACAGAGACACAGACAGAGAGAGTTGCCTGCAGGACAAAGACACAAGCACAGGGACTGTAATGATTTTTTTCACTGAACTGCTTTCGTTATGGCTTCTCTGATGTTAGTAATTAAAATATTTGAAATCAGAATCGCTCCTAGAAGCACTGAAATCATTCACTTTTTAAAAATTTCTGATTTGTTTATATTTCTGATAAAATTTTACTGCCTTGTTTAGATGGATCTGTTGCACGGAGTTATGTTCTGTGCTGCTTGTATCTTATCCTGCCATGCTTTGCTTTTCTGAGCAAAATTTTATTTCTTTAAAGTTACTTTCACTATGCTAAGAGCAAATTCACTCTGGTCTGCTCCCAGAAAGTACTTGGTCTTTATTTCTTCAGAAAACGAGAGAGAAGAGAAAATACTTTAGCAGGAATTCTTGCTCAAAGTCTGCAGCCTGGGAAGACACAAACCACCTGTGCCAATATGATCAACATAGAAAGTTTACAGACAACAAAAAATAATGGAAAAAGAAAAACAAGTGTTAGTGGAAACTGCTCTTTTTATCTTGCTTGGCTTTCCTGTTTTCACTCACTTTTCACTTTCTCAACAATCTTTTGTAATACAGGAACGAACTATAACTACCATGAAGAAACACTATGGTGATAAAATGAGGAATCTGAAAGCCCAGTTAGAAGCTTGCCAAGAGCTAATGAACGAGAGGAGCACACACTGGCAAGATACTATTAAGGTACCCAAGAAGTACTGTTTTTACATGGGAAAAAGAATCATGGGTTCTTCCAGAGGTTGCAGAAGCAGCCTGTATAAGTCATCTTTTCTTCTTTAGGAAGGTCAGTCAAATGAAGACAAACAATTTGTGAAATTACTACAGAACCATGTAGATGGTTTTCTGGGGATGGTTTTCCTCTTTCAGGAGATGAATAATACCTTAATATATTTTCAGAACACTTTTCACAGCTTAGGCATCTTCACTGCTCCAAGGAGAAATCACTTTGTGGTTCTGCCTTGCTGCCCATGCTTGCAAACTTGAAAATAGCTGTTTTTTTAAATGAAAAAAATATGTAAAGATATTTACTGAATATTTAGGATGGCTAATGCTTGCTGATGGTGAACAAGGTTTATCCCATTCCTCCTCCTTTTCTATGAAGAAAAAAGTTTCTGCATATTCAAGCCTTTCAAGTCTTTGGAATAAAACCGCCATCTATATATCTGTTTTAAGATGGTCAATTTTTTTCAGTGCCAGATCCTCAGGACTTATCAGCCTGGTCCACTCATTATGACTTCTCAAAATGTATGGCACAGAAAAAAATATAATGGCCTTTTTGCAAAATGAAGCCCTGGCACAGAAATTCTGATCCTTTTGCCATGTTCTACCACTTTCAGAGTCTGAGGGAAAGAAACAGACAACTGAGCCAAGAAAAGGAAGACCTTCTTCACCAAATAAATCAACAAAAAGAGAAATGGGAAGAAGAAAAGGTACATAAAGCTAGTTTGGTTTTCTTTTTGAAGTAAGGCAGCATTCTTATTTCCCTTTCTGATGGGTGCAGTTCCCAAGAGCCTGGGTAACCTGGGAATTGCACTATTTGTCTTTAAATACATATTTCTAAATCAGCTAGGACTGAGCTGTCTGTTCTGCTTAGACACCTGTCTTCTAATTTCAGAGCACCCAAATAGTTTTTGAAGATTGAGGCCTTTAAACACCCGTGAAAATACCACACTTTTTTGTCATACTATGTTTTTTTTCTGCTAAAAATCATAAGAGTGTAATTTTTCTTTCTCATTTCACATTTGCTTTATTTTAAATAATTTTAAAATTGCACTAAAGCACATCATTTATTTTTGATTCAATGGCTTATTTTAGAAATAAAAAATTCACCTGATCTGAACTACTACAACACTGCAATGCAACCAGTTAACCTAACCAGTAAAAATGTCTGGCATGGTGGTCACTAGGAAAAAGGGATGTGCCTAAAATTCCTCAGGGCTTGCAAAATTTCTTTCTAACAATGCAACTTTATGGAATCACGGAATCACAGAATGGTTGAGGTTGGAAGGGACCTCTGGAGATCATCTAGTCCAACCCCCCTGCTCAAGCAGGGTCACCTAGAGCACGTTGCACAGGATTGCATCCAGGCGGATTTTGAATATCTCCAGAGAAGGAGACTCCACAGCCTCTCTGGGCAACCTGTGCCAGTGCTCTGCCACCCTCACAGTGAAGAAGTTTTTCSTCATGTTCAAACTTTAGTTTACTAAAGATCTGAGATGACGGCAGGAGTGGCAAAAGAAAGCAGCAAGTGTTAAAAAAGAGTGGCTGCAGTAGTGAGTTAAAAATACAATTATTTCCATCCTCCCCTTCATTTTGGCTAAGTTGTGCTGCAGCCGCATTTTCAGCCGATTTAGTAATTCTTAAACTTTGTTCTCAATTGAGCCATTATCAGATGTTCCTCTTTATGACAGAAATGAAGGAACTGTTTGGGGGAAGGGAGAAAAAAGGGGGGGAAAAGACAGTTAGGTCAAAAGAAATAATATATTTTTATATATTGCAAGATCATAACAATTCTGTTATACTCTCTTATTTACGATTGTAACAATTCTGTTATACTAAAAAGAGAGGGGAGAGTCTATTTGATCTGAGTAGATCCAGATCACTGGCATGCATCCTAGAGGCAGTTAATTCCTTTGCAGAGATCCAGGGTCCTGACTCTTTTTTCACTGCATTAATATAACTGCATAGAGTTTAACAGAGTAAACCTTCATTTTTACTTCAGTGAGCAGAACAACAAGGTTATGTTTTATTCAACAGTTATGTAGTGTTCAATGTTATGTAACATTCCACTAGGATTATGTTTTTAAAGAATAAAATAGACCGCTAGGATTAATGTCAATAATCCTTTACTGGTATGCCTGGCATGCTCTCAGTGTTTTACCCAAATACATATTCAAATTAGTTAATTTATTCCAGATTATATCAGTGACCTGTTTTATCTTTAACATGAAATCACCAGTATATACACTGTGAAGTTCTATGCAGTGCCAGATTTGGCTCTATATGTACACTGAAAAAGCATGACCTTTTAAATATTCCAGTGTGTAGTCCTGTATAAATTTACCTGTTGAAATTTACCTCTAGAAATAACTTAACCTCTAATGAAATTCATTTTTGTGGGTACACTGCAAAAGTTTTGGTTAATTTGACCTGCCAGTTGATGGTTTGGTCAGAATTGCTTTCCCCTTAAATCTTGAGGTGCATTTTATTTCACAAAGGGAACCTGTCTTCTGAGGTAGGAAACAGCTGAAGTTCAGCTCAATTTCTTGTGGCTGTGACAAAAGAAAGAAATTTGCTGTTTATTATAGATAGAATCTAAGAGTATGGGCTGATCTTTGTCAACTTTTTTCTGAGCATTATTTTATTTTCCATGTAATTCTCTCTGCAAATCTTCAACATTACTTTATAGCAACCAATTGTCATTGCACTATTCCAAGGTATTTGTTCAGCGACATCTTAGCTAACAACTGAAAAAAAGACTCAGAGCCAGATTCTCTTTTGCATTTATGAAACTGAATGCTGATTTCCATAGCATTTCAGAAGCAAGAGCTCAGGAAACAGTATTTGTTTAATGATGTAGCACCACCTTTTGATTAAGTTCTGCATAGCAACAGTATTTAAAGTTAAGGTTTTCTCTTTTCATGCATTTTCAACAATGTCTACCACAATAACACCCAATTCTTGACTGGCAAGCAGTCAAAAATCCCAGTTTTTACAAATCCTTTGACCTAATTGTTATATAACACGGAAAGGTAGCAAAAAATAAAAAATCATTTTAACAAAGAGTGACAAATGATGAGGATATGTTGTTCTGAGCCTTGTAGAGAGAAGGAGTTTCTTTTATTAGATATTTTATTTCTCTTATAGGAAGTAATACAGGCAGTATTTGGAACACACAAGCTTTCCTTCAGGGCTGACTTAGGACTCTGTGTCTAAACGCTTTTGTTCCCCAACTATTTCAGGAGTGTCTCCATGTAATTTTTTAATCTCTTCTTTCATTCTAATGATGTGGACAAATGCAATGGAAAATATAAGCACAGGATGTCTTGGAAGAGGATCTAGCAAAAACAGTAAAGTCTGAGTGGTCTCTATTTTACTCCTTTTTTTTCTAGTAGCAGCCTATTATGGCACGACAGCCCGTTTGTTGCAGTTTTTAGGCATACCTGACACAATATTAAGTTGTTAATTATTGCAGGTATGCTCGCCTAGGTAATATAATGCAAACTGATGACACTGATTTCCTGCTGTGTTTTCTTCTTATCTTGCAGACTTGGATTCTAGAAAATTTGTCTAAAAACCTAGATCATCTTTACACCCAGCACACCTTGAGTGAGTTTTGTATTTCAGAATCAGACTTTCTTGGTCTGCCTATCTTCCCTCCTGTTTGCTTTTCTTATGCTCTGGTGCATAACAGCTGAAGTCAATATAAACTTTCTCATTGCAATACTGTGTTTTAAGATCAGATAATAGAAGAATGTTGGAGCTGGAGATAATGTCTGTCATGACTCCAAACTCCTTAGAGTAGCTGGTGTATTACAGTCAGCCTCAGTTTTGAGTCAATTTATTTTAGCACCTGTAGCTTTCCCTTCAGAATTTTAAAACAAGACAAAACATGGTACATTTAAAATTATTTGAATTTCAATAAATAAATACAATTCTTGATTCTTATAAATTATAAATGTATAAATTTGATTGTAAATTCTTGATTTCTTAAGGGAGAGATTTTTGGTTAACTGGACAATATTCTAGCAACTACGTATTAGAAATGCTCAAGCTGTTCTTACCTGTTTTTTAGCTTTGCAGGAACTTCAAAACATCAGTCTACATGTGGACAAAGTGCATGACCTTGTGAATTTCCAGATAAAACTTTTTCAGAAAAAATCTGAAAAGACAGAAACAGAAAAGGCAGATGTGTCAGTGGCTTTAGAATTAAAGGTAGAACACGTGAGTACAAAAGTGGAAATGTAACTGGTTGCTTTTAGAAATATTCCAGATGTTTCAAAGGCAATCAGACTGACTCACACTAGCAAAGGCTAAAATAAACCAGTGAACTACCTGATAGTAAAATTTGTGTTTCTGCAAATATATGTGTGGCTTGGGAATGGTGGTGATGGATGATTATAACACCACAGTAATGAATGTTACATGAATGGTATTATCCTGTACCCAGAAACATAATCTATGTGTAAAGCTTTGTATTTTGTAATATAATTGTTATTCAGGAATATACTAGCTCTGAAAATTTGTTTTCTCCTTTTTCTTTTCTTTCTCTCAACCCTCCTCTAACCCATGTTTTCCTGCAAAGATCAATATTTATGGTTCAGATACTATGAACTGAGTTATAACATGAAAAGGCTATGGGTTTCTCATCTTAATCTGACTCTTTAACTGAGAGGTTTATTTATGCAAGTGTTTCAAGAGTACCTAGCTTTTAGCCATAGTATACAGAATATACAATGGTATACATCTCTTCTTTTAGTATTTTCTGTTTTGGTGTGTCTTTAGACCAGAGTTTATTTACTTGCTTAGTTCAGGAATTTCTGGGAGATGGTCCACTACAGGGCTATAGCCTTTCTAATTGCCCACTGAGAAAGTTCTTCTGTGACTGATCACTTTGTTCTTTCACAGCCCTCAGCGCTGAGTACGTACCACATTTGGGAGTGCGTGCTTTGCCAGGCAGACAGGCTCCTTAGCTAATCACAGGCGCGCTTCTAGCCTGTACAAAGGAAATGTATCCATCTCATGATGGTGCCCCTTAAATATGCTGGCTTTCCACTCTCACACTGAACTAAATTTTCAAATATTTCACTGCTTATTTTTATTGCATTTGTTTATATTTGATTTGATATGATAGTCTGAGAACAACTCCTCTGTAGTACACATAAAATCTATTCACTGTTTGAAATGGATGAAGAAAAATATGCATAATAGAAAACACATACAGAGGTGCCCTAACACTGCCTTACAGATTTTCAAAACATCAGCTCAACTTAAATAAAGTCTTTATTCATGTTATTCAATGGACAGTTTATCTGTGTTGATAAGTGTACAATGAATGAGAAATTAACCAAATTGAGTATTACTAGAGATTTATATATGAGATTTATTTATGACATTTTAAGCTATGATTGTTTCTCTAGTTACAGGGTTTTATATCAAATATATATATTATATTTATATTTATAATCTGTTATTATATCCATTATTATAATGCAGACAAACAGTAATTTTTATTGGAGTTATTCCATTTGGAAGATAATTCTGTAAAAATTACTTTTTTTTTTCTTACTTTGTTTATAACTTAGAAATAGTAGATTCTGACACAGCCATCTAGAAATTTATGGTCTTAATTTTTAGACTATTTAGTAGGCTGTACTTTTCACATCTTTTCAATGAAATAATAGAAGTCTGGTTTCTCAGTTTCATTTCAGAAATAGGAAATCATGTGTGAAAAGAATAAAGACTATAGAGATAGCAATAAAACCTCAGGTATTTTAGAATGTGGCTTAAGAGCTATAGACTATAAGCTTTCATTTATGAAATTAAAAGAAATTCCGTTGTGTTTTTAGTTTTGATTAGCATGGTTTTAGTTTAGTATGGTTTTATAGTTTGTAATTTTGTATGGTTTAGTATGTTTTTTATGCTCTGCATTTTGCACAGCGGTTTCTGAATTCTGATTCTCCCACTGATATTGCAACATTGTCCTCATTGTAATATTAGATAGTATAAAATTTACTTCAAGAATCTTTAAAAAATCTCCTTCTCTGAATTATAAGCCTACATTCCAAATGTTGGAACCTTTTTCAACATTCCTTTTGCTTTTTTCCTGTTTGCTCTAGCTCGCTCATTAAAATCTTGGAAATTTCATATGAGAGGAATGAAAGTCTAGCATACATATAAAATATATCCTTGTTATCTCCTAGGCAGCTGATGAAGAGGTGAAACCTGAATGCTTAGTGGAAAAAGGATATCTTTGGCAAGCACAGGCCATGCTGCAAAAGATACAAGAATCTTTGGATAAACGAGAGAAAGAAATCACCGAGCTTCTACAAAGTGAGAGAAGATATAACAAAGCAATGAAACCTCAAATCACAGTGCTAATATTCTTGAAAACTCTTGTCCAGAGGGTAAGTAGTCAGTCATCACGAAGAGGGAAAATGATTTGCCGGGTTTTCTAAAAGTCTATTTTTTACTTACTATTTTCATTATTATTATCTTAAAAAATAGGAAAAATTGTGATGGATGTGTTTGTTTACATTCATTTAAAGGCTATAGTTGAAATTTTCAGAATACCTCATGGAACTGAAGAACAATAAATCTTCACTGAAATTCAACCTACATAAAACTGTTTAGACCAATCATCACATTCCTTAACTGGCATTTTTTTAAAAGACAAATTAGTGAATCATGAGAGTGGCATTGTGAAAAAAATACATGTTTTGCTATTCTTAAAGTTGTTTTCTGAACCACACGAATTACAAACAGATGTACCAGCTTTGCAGTAAATATGATTTAATTTTTGATCCATGGTAGGTTCACAACATATACCGTGATGTCCCTGAGGCTCAGCAGTACATCAGTCAGCATATCAGGAAGAACAAGGATGAAAGGGCTRATTGGAAAGAAGCCTTTAATAATGCACAGGCTGACATTCTCTCCTATGAAGTATTTTATGGAAATGAACCTATGGATGAGAAAAGGTATATTGGATAGTTAATAAAGCAAAGATAGAAATAATGCAGAAAAGTAATGGTTTGTTTTCACACGGAGAAAATACATTTTAATAAATGCTATTATAATCTCCATGCATAATTATGAGTAAAAATCAAAGCAGAGTCTACCTTTATTGAAAGAAAAAAAAAAAATCAGGGAACTTAGAGGAACCACCTACAAAAGAGCAGAAAACTATCTCAGCATAACTAGCTTATACAAGTTTTATCCAATGTATTATAAAATATACTGAAATAAGCTTATTTGGTAAACCCGTGCTACAATGTCACCATCTCTTTCTTCCTACATTTTTTACAGGATGCTTCTTCCTCACACTCTGGGCTAATTGCATATTTCTTGTGGTTTAAGTAACTTGTTCCTAACAAACTCTTCATTTTTTGAACAATGACAGGACAAAGCTCTTGATGAAGCTTTTCAGAAATCTTGGGAGAGCAAAGTCTGAATTAGAATATGTTGAAACAGAGAAGATTGTGTTTGATTGTATCCAGAGAGGGGAAATCCCCAACTGGATTAAAAGGGATTGTCTTTATGTAGCCTTGACAGGTGAGAAACCCTCTTGGCAATTCAGAGAAGCTTAATTATCCTGAACCAGCTGACTTTTGAGTATAAGGAAACACAGTGTAGCAGTAAAAAGGCATTTAGATTCATGCTTATCTTTTAACTGAGAGAATATGCAGCCATGCCGCAAAGTACCCCATGAAACAGCTACAGATATATGCATTTTAATGAATTGCTATATGGATTTTAAGACTGAGTCATGGTTTATTAACACATGGCTTCCACATTTACTCCCCACTGTACTTTTTTATTTGGTATCTTTGTCATTTTCAAAAACAGAAAGTGTGTTTTGTACCTCGTTTCTAGACACCTCAGCAGGTGTCCAAGATAGACAGACCCAGAATACCCCCAGGTTTGGCAGACAGTGCACTGGATCTGACAGTAAATAGATCTGCAGGATTTGGAAAGAGGCAACCCCAAACTGTGTATAAAAGTCCTTCAATATATACATTGAATCAGTTTAATAATTAATTAATTTAACCATTCTGCACTTCTGAGAGGACTGGCAGGAGGAAATCCTTTTCAAATATTTGGCTTGCTTTTTTCTGATTCTGCAAGACAGAAT
Organism: Apteryx rowi; assembly: GCF_003343035.1. NCBI lineage: Eukaryota > Metazoa > Chordata > Aves > Apterygiformes > Apterygidae > Apteryx > Apteryx rowi. Next base: position 1,154,878 of record NW_020448386.1, on the reverse strand, counting down.
GTGTGGCTTTGGTAGGCTGTGCAGGGAAAGGAGGAGGGTTGTGAACTTCTGTTTGAAATGATGATCACATTTAGTTTAGCAAGGTTACTGTGTTATAACACAGTATCTACCTTATATAACTGTACACTTACTGAAAACCCCCAGCAGACCCAGGAAAAGATACGTGCTCTGAGAAGATGAGCCACCTTCCAGACAAAGTCATGAAGACGATTAAATCACAAATCAAGGTAATAAACTAAAATGACATCTGACATGGTTTTAAGGAAGCTATTGAAAAATACCTTTCTTTTCCTAACTGTTCTTAAGGGATTTGAGATTTGCTCTGGGTTATATCCTGTGATGTATCTAAATGTGTGCCCTTTTCCAGAAAGCAGATTTCAATAGGAATTGCATACAGAGATCTACAGTTATATATTATACCAGCCACAAAGAGTATTTACATTAAGAACAATAGTGCCTTCCTAACTAACAAATTATAAATTTGTATCTTTTTCTGTATGTAAAGGTTCTAATTTGTACGTCTTTATATGCATTTTTTTCATTTACATACAAATCTTTCTACACATGGTGCCTTTGATGCTTTTTACAAGTAGAGGTAAAGTGTTCATGCATCTAAAGATTTGGGGTGCATAGGTTTCCTACTTAAGTGGTAGGCCAGAAATGAAATATTGTCTCATCTCTTTGCGTCAAAGAGTAAGGCAGACAAGAAATAGCTAGGTGGTTTGAGTTTTCCCTGCTGACAGTGACCCAAAGAAGTACTTAAGCAACACAATGAGAAGCACAGTGCAGTGAGGCCCCTAACATATTGCTGCTGTTGGTTCTCAAAGCAAGTAGCCCCAAAATTACCTGAAATCCTTATCTCCCCTACACAGACATTAACACAACAATTGTCTCGCACAGAGTTAATGCACAGAAACTCTGCGCTCATAAGTAATAAACATGAACTGTAAAATATTTACAATTATTAATAATGTAACTGATATTTTTAGGTTACTAATGAAACAAAGGAACAGTAAAAGAAATACCAGCCCTGGAGCAAGGTCCCTATTTTAGAGGTGGACACTGGGTAGATAGCCTGGAACTGTACTTCTGGAGTGGAAACTGGATTAAAAGAATAACAAGAATAATTGTTGCTTACTACAGCAACTACTTACTGCTACTATTTAACTGCCAGCAAAGCTTACACAGCCATTTAAATGTTTTGAAAATTATACCCACTTTAAGCAACATTTTGAAGACGTCTTCAAAAATGACAGCACTGTGATAACCTGGAAGAGTTCCCGACTAACAAAGGAGTCCAGGATTTTGAGTCAAACAGGTATAGATCTGGTTGCAATTGGATGGGATAGGTTGTAGACAGCTAAACTGTAGCAGTCTAAAACTGGGTATCTGGGCTGCCTCTACAAGCAATATTTAGAGAGAGGTGACTCCAGAAGGAAATTTCTCCATGTGAAGTATCAGTCTAAGGTAGACATCAGGAACAGCTCTATCCCACAGAGAGAGGGCTTTGGAGAGATCCAGTGGAAACCATAGTAAATGTTTCAACAGTTAATGCTGAGCAAGGTCTGTCCCACAGAAGCTGGTTATAAAAACAGATTTTGGGTTTTTTTGTTTAAATAAAAGTTGCACTCTTTGCTTCAAATGTTTTGGACAAAACAGAAGATATCTGTACTTAAAAAGAAGGGTTATATTCATTTTTAAAGGCTTGGGTAAGAAGTGCCTGACTGGCTAATAATGCTTGACCTGGTAGACAGCCGTCGTATATCAAATGCATACAGGTCAATCCCAAATGAGTGACTTTTCTTTGTCTTTGCCTTTTAAAAGTAAATATGTGGAGAGAATATTGATTTTATGCTGTAAATGATATAATAAAGTCAGTAGATCACTATGGACTACACTGTATCTGGCAGATCGTGTTATTGTAATGCTGCATAATTTGTACATGGGCTGGAATAAAAGCATCTCATGCATACACTGGCAGTCAGTTTTTTCCAGTCAGCCAGTTGCTTTTCTGTACTGATCACTCTAATAATCAGACTCTGAGGCACTGATGCTGCCGAGATGTGCATGAGTACACATTAGCTGGATTGCTAGCTCCCCTAAAGGGCACAACACAGAAGTATACAGGATTCAGCTGAAGGAGAAAAAAAAGATGGAATGTACAAAAAGGTCAAAGAAACTCTTCTAGTCTTGTCAGAATAATAATTGAAGCCTTAAACTAAGCCTTTTCCTTTCTTTTACAGATGAAGAACCATCCTTGTTAAGACCAAAGATCTAACTAGTCCAGTATCCTGTAAATTTCAGCAATTTTATATTTAGTTCCTTTGAATCTCCTGTTTGAGTCCTGCCTGAACCTGGCAATTTCTTCCTATTCATGTTACTGAGCTGTTCTAAAATCTCTTTTGCTGACACTTCAATTTGAGACAACTCCTCAAACTTACCATTCACAGAGAGTTTCCAGCCTGGGAGCCTTCTTAACCTCATTGACAGTGAAGTGATGCAAAGAAATAAGTTAGCGATTCCGGTAAAGACCATTTCTTCCTTTTACCTGTTGGCCAATTTTGATCAAGGTCCTGCCTTTTTGAATTCCGTCATCCTGTGTCTTCATTTAATTGTTTCTATTGCCAAGGAAAATATGGACTTAGGCATGATTACTCCCTATTTATCTAAATTATGAAAGTAGGAAAATTGAATGCTTTGAAATTCAAAACTTAGAGGGAAAAAGAAGTCTTTAAGGAGATGTTTCTTGTTTAAAGAATATCTATACCATATATCAAGTAAAGATATTTGCCTGTTTAGCTTTCTCCCTGAAGAATTGGGTCCCTGAGATGTATTCTATTGGGAGTTAAAGCAAGAGCTTATACAGGGTTGTTATCAGTTTTGATTAGGCTGATATGAATCTCCTCAGAACATGAAAAACTTCAAGGCCTAATATTTTTAATATTAAAATTGTTTCTTTGCATTTGAAGTGCATATGTTTTCTTTTCCAGAGTCTATGCTAGATAACGAGTTTATTGGGAGCCGCAGTTGCATCATGGATAATTTACAAACAAAGCAAAAGGTGAATTACTTTGAACAAATTCTGAACAGTAACATGGTCTATTAACTACAGTAAGGACAACCACTGAAATTCATTGCTGCATAGTTTCTTTCTTTCTCTTGAGTGTCAGTCAAAAGAAACAGAAAATTGAAAGCTAAAAGCATTTGCCCTAGAAAAACAAAAGCAGAAAAGTTTTATGCTAATGTACTTCAACATTTGGACTTTTAGCACTTTACAGAGTATTTTATAGTCCTGCATAATAGCGTTCTGGCAGTACTTGACCAAAGGCTCTGTTGCATAACATTGGTAACCAAGCCAGTAAAAAGAGATCAAAGCCAAGAGGTCTCTTGAGCTGGCTCTAACACATTATAAAAGGTATAACTTCTTAAAATATTTTAAATTAATCATTTTAATTATTTTTAAATATTCTGAATAATCTGAAATGTTCTGAAAATGCTAGACTTTGTTCAGTGAAGTCTAATATTAAGTTCCACAAAGGCAACATATTTGTTCATTATATATCATTTCATATACTCATTAACTCTATTATAGGTTGGACAGTTAAAGACTTCCATAACACAAGTCAAAGTCAGTTTACTCTCTGGGACATTTTTGATTGCACAGAGTTCATAATTGCTCATGTAATTTTTAGGAGTAAGGAGCTGTGATTTTACAGCACCCGGTAGATGGGGTGAAAAAACTTCATTTCTGTCAGCTACAGGAAGGCAATGAGAAGTGCTGGTAAAAACATGCTCTAGAGAAAGCTGTCATCTTCTCCTCACCAAATAAACAGCACTTACTTTCCTAAAGCGAGCTCACGGTGACTGCAACTGCATGAGTGCCTGCTCTAATAAAAGTTGTCACCTTTTCCTACAAACCTGGCTCCTCTTGCATCTTTAAAGACCACAATAACTACAAGAACCACCCATATTCAGCTGCGGCTTGCTATTTCTTAGGACGCAGCTGTTTCTCAGCATAGCCAGTACACTTTTAATCCAAAGAACTCTTACCTTTCTTTATGTAAGGTATTCCTCAATTTCCTGCACCTGTTCTATCTCATTTCTAAGCTACTTATTAAAAACTTTTCCGTATAAAATGGAAAGCATTCAATTCTTTATAGTAAAGAAATAACCCTATTTCCTCCTCCGCAGTACTGCACTTTAAGAAATGAAGTATACCTTTATGATGCTATTTTCATTTCTGACGTGTTTTGAAGCAAGTAGTTCAAAACCAGCTCTATCCCACTCCCACTTGGGCAGCTTTTCATTCCAGATTCTAGGATGAACTTTCATGGATAATATCTCAGTTATACTGGACTTTTCAACAAATGTCCACTTGTCTGGACTACAACCAAAATACTTTCTGACCTAACAAAGTGCTTCATAGATTTGTTGGCCCAAAGCAGTGGTACCTGTGGGAGTGAGAAAGTGAATACAGTCCTCGCAAGAGCTGTTTGAGGCACAAATGCTGGTATCTCTCTTGCCAATCTGCATCAACCAAGAATGCAGCCAATGTTCTGAAAATATTTCAATTTTCAATTGAAATTTCAACTATGACTGGACCTATGTTCTCCTTTCTGTTCTCTGCCTCATCTTGTATATCTTTGTTATATCTTACAAGAGCATAATTGATAACTTTCCTTTTAGACTTCCATTATTACCCTTTTCTTTCATTGGGAGTACATTTTTTCCAATAAATCAAGCCACTTAGAAACATGAAAATTGTACCAATTTCATTAAAAAGGTGAAAATTGTTCTGAGAAATGTCAAGTATCACAAGAAATAATCAACAGGTGTGAGTGAAATGCCAAAGCTTTCATGCAAAATTGCAAGCTATCAAACACAGAATGGAAAACATACATATTAAATCATTCATAGGAAGGTGTTCCTATCTTCCGCTTAGAACAAAAAGAAACTTTTTTCCCTTACACTGTTCAAAACACTGCTAAAACTAATTTTAGGGTTTATCTAAGGAGGTGATTATTACACAGCCAAGAACTTTAGAGTCAAAGTTTGTGAGAAATGTGTACTTCAGAAAATATGGAAACGTGTAGCTAAGATAAAGCCTGAAGATTTTCTTCACTCTGTCCCAACTTCATATATAATTCAGTGGCTATTTTGAAGTGCCACCTCTTGTACCAAAATAAGTAATTCAGCTCTTCGCCCTCTTTTTTTTTTTTCTCCCCATAAAGAGAGAGGTTTAAGCAGTCACAGTGATGAAGAATGGCCTGAAAATATGAACTGTGAAACCATAGTTCAGACCAATCAGAGAACAAAAGAAAACATTCGTGGTTGTTGAAGATGATAATAGTAAGATCCTGGAAGAAAAAGCACGTTCAAGTTTAAATACCAAAGGTGCGCTCTTCAGGTTTATTTCAGCTGCCAGGCATAAGTACCTAGAGCCAGTGGTTTGTTTGCAGTGGGCAACTGAGTTAAGTCCCTGATGTTACTGTCTGTACACTAAACTGAACACGCATTTTAATCCAGGACAGACCTGGTATTCAGAAAGTAATATTGACAATATTTCATTTGCTTTTACTGAATATTTGTTCATTATGTGCTTCTAGATTTGACATACCTACCCCAAAAAAAGAACACTCTTTACTTACAAAGCATACCTATGACAGAGTGCTTTTCTTCTAACAAATTAATAAATGTATTTTAAATATATACTGCTGGGAACATAATGTGTGTTCTTGAGTGCCACTGTTGCATTTACAGCATGTTTCAATTGGGCTGTTAGTCCACTTTTCTGCAGAAAGACCATTAGAAAGGAATGCAAGAGAGAAGAAACAAGTAGGTAGAAGTCACTAAAATATAGATGCATTATGGTCATGATGCTGTAGAGAAAAACAACTGAAGTGAGTGGGTAAGAGGAGGGTTGTTGTCAGTGTTTAGTGATGGACACACCACTCTTCAGGATGCAGCACCATTGACCATCAGTGCAAGCATTCAGCAGGAATGGGCCAGTGCTGGTCCACCACAGAAGGGGGAAAAACCTAAATATTTGCAAAAGCTATATACAAACTACATACAGGGTATACATATAGACTGCAGGCTGATCTGCAGCAGCTAGGAAGTGATACAGTTTTGATGTATTTGGTGGTGAGACAGTTAAGGGCAGTTTTAAATCCACTTTACACAATGAAAATTGTGCAACAAGCCAGATCTCTGTTGTAAGTCAAAGGAACTTTTTGATCTCTGGTGCAGTAATCAATGCGTCTAGTGTACAGCAACTGAATATTTTACATACAGTGAAATGAAATGAAATGAAATGAAATGAAATGAAATGAAATATATTCAGTTGTGTTAAGACATTACCGTCCAACAAGAGATAACTTCTTTATTAACTTTATTTGTTAGCTTTGTTAACCAGCTAAACAAAGTCATCATGTGAGAAGGTTGTATTGGTGAACAATGTTTGATATGATCCTTACTATTCTATCTAACCTTTCAGGGTGTCTAAACCCAAAACTCATAATTCAGTCCCTTCCCTCATTTAATTCTGTCTACACAAGTTTACTGAAGCAGTTTCATGGCTTAACATACAATTGTTCAGATTGCTAGCTTTTATGTCTTTATTTAATGCTGCAGCAAATAGAAAAGGATTCATTTCTTTAATAGATGATAGATTTTTACTTACTACTAATGTCAACATTAAGGTAGGAATGAAATTTAATTACGAAAATTCACAAAACAGCACTTAAAGTAATAGCTGCTAAATACTTTAGATTCCATTAAATTATCCAGTATATCATAAATAATAATAAGAAGAACAAGAAAACAATGTCAGTTGATCCAAGCTTGAACATTCTTGCAAGTGCAATTAATATTTTCTCAATGACATGCCCTGACTCATGGCAGTTATATAAGAAAAGAATCAATCTTGATATATTTCTGCAAAAGTTTCCTCCTTCTCAGAGGAAAACTCTGAGATCCCTGGTCTAAGGATTGATCTCATTTGCATTTCGTAACTGTACAGTAAAGCCATTGACCCCAGAGTAGCACCAGATACACGGTGTTATATCAGAAATCACAACTAAGCACCATTCTGTGAAACATTTTCTGTGATGGTTTTTACTAACAGAAAAAAAAAGGTTCTGCCATTTGATCACAGCTGAAATGAAGAGGCATAGGCAATTTAATCTGCCTGAACATTTGTTTAATATGTTGCTTCATGCAGATTGTGTTGTACAAAGCTACTCGGTAAAATAAGAAGCAGTCACAGTTTTTCTGTGTTTACTTTGGCAGATTTCCTGAGACTCCATGTAAAGAGAAACGTTCGTTCCTTGTTCAGGAAGTAACCTGAGCTTTCTAATTCAGGGCAGATTTACAGGAACAYAAATGGAAGTTAGGAGTTTAATGCCTTTTGAATTTTCACAGAATAGGGACCTTGACTGTTTTTCTATACCTTTGAAAATTACTGGTTTAAAAGTCATAAAGGCAAAATCCTGTGAGCACATCTCATGTTTGTTGGTATGGAAGCAGGAAGAGGTGTAACTGGAAGACAGGATGGGGCTGGGAACAAAACTCTGCTGAATATCCAGCATTGCTGTTTCTGTATGGAGTCAGCAGAAAAATATCGGAATAATGTTGTATTACCCTGGAACTGTATTTCCTTTGACGATGGCCCAAAATGAGAAAAGATTCAAGATGTTCCCCAAAACTTAATGGATAAGGAATGCTTGGTTACCTAGAGCAAATGGCATGAGCCTTCTTCCATTTTCACATAGGATGGTTTTAACAGTCTTCAGAAAACTAGATCCTATCTCAAACAAGTCTGAAGGACGGAAGAAATGTTAGATACTCTAACAGTTACAGCCGCAAATCCGTCACTATATACAATTTGAAAAAAAAAAATTCTCTGTCTTTTCACAATGGAAGACTATCAGCAAAGGTTTGCAAAACTTGTTGATTATTTATAGTTTGAATGATGAAAGTAGTTGYATGGAGAAAAAAGTTCTGAATCAGAAAAGCATTGACTCCCAAACATGTTTGAATTTTACATTGGTTTAGGCAGGAGATTTAAAGTTTTTAATTAATTTATACACTAGTCAACCTTACTTTTGGATAAATGATTTATTAACTAGACGTGTAGAGAGAACGCAGGTAAGCTTCATTAGAACAGCCCAGTATTAGCTCTCTTACTAGAAAGAAAGGTTGAAAGAAATAGAAGGCTGAGTTTGAATCTTACCAGCCTCTTTCTGCTCCTTTTCTACTTCAAGAGGCACAGTGTTTATTGCTCTAGACTGTGCTCAGGGGCTGCTGCTGAGCTCTCTAGGACACCAACCTGAAGCACACAAATTCCTAAGACAGTTAGCTTGTCTGCATTGATGATGGCTTTCTTCCTTAAATTAGGCAGTGATAAAACTCTGGTATTACCATTTTCTATTTCTTTGGATACTACTATTCCAGAGGAAATTTGGCATACATTATGCAATTACAACATATGGGTGTTTTACAGACATGACTGAGTTTTAATTTAGAGGGGGGGGGGTATTCTTATTATTGTCTTTTTACCACTGTGCTCATAACTTTTGCAAAAGGACAGGGCAAACCAAGATTAGCAATGGCATGGGTACCAATATCAGTGTGATCAAATTGTGACTGTCTGAGAACATCCAAAATTTTTGTCTTGGTGCTAAAACTCACATATACAGGTTTTTCCGGATAGTCAAGAATAAGTAAAGGCTTTGGCTTCTGATTTTTCAAACATTAATGGCAAATTTCTAGCAGAGTTTTCACCTCTTTCCATGTTCTAAAGAAAATACCTTTGCCTGGGAGCAGAACTCTGTCCACCTCCAGGTGAGATGTATTTCTCTGTGCCTAAAATACATATCACCACAGCTGAAATGGTCACAATTATTAGTGGAAACACATGCCTCCATTTTGATGCTTTCTACTGAGTCGGGATTCCCTTAATTCTGGCCCTACTTGGCCTGATCCTGGCGGAAGAAATGAAATAGGGCATTCTCTCCAGCCCTAACTTCCCTTTATCTTCTCTTCCAACTCATGTCTTGCAGTGTATGTGCAATACTTGCACCTCCACCTTTCCAACAGCTAGTACAGTCTAATGTCACCTTTTTAACTGCATAGAAACAGAAATGAATGCCATAGTTAAAAGAGTAATTTAATAAGTGGTCATCAACTGAAAGAAATATCTTATCTTCTCTGCTACTATAACAGAAGAAGGCTTTTAAAAGGGACCTTATTGTTGACATCTAATTCATTTGACAATAAAACAGGACACATTTGGGGGGGGGGCTTTTTTTTTTTTTTTTGGTTTCTTGGAGACCACAGTTATGTTATAGCAGTGGAAAGTAAACTAACAATTGCAGTCAGCTAACTCCTAAACCCTACAGTTCTGCTTAAAGCAAAGGAAAAGTGGGGCATTGTATATTGAATATTGCTATTTTGATACTGAAAACAGAAAAAATGTTAATCCTAAAATACACTCTTGACTGTTTTGTTTAACAAGACCCTACTTTCCATACATCAGCCTGCTGGCTCCTTGTCCCCCCTCTATACAGAGTAAGTCAGAGTAATATGACTAACAAAGGAAAAGAAGAACTGGCACAATTCTAACTCATGACCACAAGAGTCCATATTTTTTAAGATGATCATTGAATGAGAGGAACAATTCTAGAGAGACTTGTGGTTGACAGAGCTAGTATTGATTTTGGCAGCCTGGAAAGCAATCAGAGGTCTGCACAGGAAAAGCATCCTGCTCACTCTTCCCGTCACAGAAACCTGATTGCGGATTCAGACAGTGCATGTTTTAAGAAACTACCCAGCCCTAAGTTTATCCTGTTCATTTCCCCCAAAAAGTAGCTGTTTAGGAGAAGGTTTCCTTTGCTTTGCAGTTCCTCAGTGAAGTCTTGGCACATGTCCTGCATGTTGTTTACTGGGTGATCAGAAAGGAATATGCTCACTGCTTATTTAGAATGAAAACTTACTGTTAACTTAATGGAGTTGCCTACTTTTAATGAATAAGAACTTTTCACCCTGTTAAAATACAAGTGAGATTTTAAATTTCTCTCCTGAGGCAGACTACAAACTATTTTGTTTCAAGCAGGAATAAATAAGTTTAAAGTCTGCTTTGGATTTAATCTCCCAGGGGACCTGGTATGATTGCACGTTTACACGGTGGTGGAGCAGGGGTAGTGTCTCTCTCTCTCTCTCTAAAGAGTGAGAATTGGCAGGCCTCATTTTTCGGTTGATGAACAGTCACAAGAAAAGAAGTTGTGAACAACCAAGTGACATTAGCTCCCCTGTCCACCCAGTAAAGTGCTGTGGGGTGCATGCGTGCCTCTTGGAAATGAAATAGATTGGCTCTGGCCGGGAAGCTGGAGCTCAATGACAAAGAAAGTCCTCAGAGTAATTGTTCTGAAACTCTGAAGAACTCTCCTTTCCTGAGCTGAAGCAAATCCGGGTTAAAGTAAAGCAGTTTCAGATGCTACTGAAACTGATAGCCCTGTGGGGCCTTTGGGTTCAGAGTCAGATGGAGATCACCGGCTGTGCACTGCCTCCCGGACTGTCTCCACCTCACAGCGTCGACTTTTCTTCTCTTTTCTCTTCATTTTTCTTTGTTTTTCTTCTCTCATTTTTAGTTTCTCTACATTATTTTACCATTTTGGAAAATGTCTTAAAAATATATATATTTTCACCTGGTTCTAATATAGTGATTTTCACTTGATTGGCTTATTTCCTGAAAAATGGTCACTAAAATATTTTACAGATTTGTATTCCTACATCAGTAATAAATAGCACTGTTCTGGTAATGGATGTTTCAACTTTTTTTTTTTTTTTAATTTTACTGAACTTGTTGCTTCAGTAATATTTTGTTTCAGATATTACCTAGTCAGATTGGAAGACAGGTATCTCAAAAGTATTCAGATATGTGTCCATCATTGCGTTTATGTCAGATGACATAAAATTCCTGCAGTATAGGAAAGGATAAAAATATTTTGTTTTAAACAACTTCATACTGGGTGTTCTTACTAATATATTTTCTACATGACCTAGTCCTAGTCTTCTTTATTTCTACTCATGTGACAGCTTTTCATTTCTACTCTAGACCTTTCCTGCTCCTGAAGTGGAACAGTCTAAGCAGGATACGTTAACAGATCCATGTTTTTATGGTAGGAAAAGAGATAAATGTGGTAGATAAGGAGATAAATGATTAAACTTACTCAATTATGATATGAAATAAATACTGGTACCCAGAACTGCTCTTACATGAGAAACCATATCTTCCTCACTCTGTTTAGCACAGCCAAATCTATTGCCTCCCACTAAATCTCAAAGCAAACCAGTTCGCAAGCCATGTCTCTCACTAGTGTCAGGTAATGCTATAGACAAGCCTCTCTATTTCTATATCTACACTTCTAATAATAACTGCTGATGTAGGAGTGCAATAGAAAATGAATGTTGGACATTTTATTTTGTGTGAATGATGACTGCATTATATTTGCTTTATTAAAAATGTAAGCCTGAAATGAGTGGGAATTTTGACCTCACTTTATGCCTACAAGCAGTGATGGTCCTGATTAGGCAGACACTGGCTATTTCCACAGTGCCCCTGGTTTCATACTCAGACTTACAAACCTGAGCAGCCAGTTGTGTCGCCACTGCTTTTAGGGACAGAGCTCAGGCTTCCCCTCCTTTCTTGTAAGCCAGAAAATGAAATATCAACTACTCTTCTAACATTTAGACTCAAATTCTAAGACTTTATGCAAGTGAAATAACAATACTTAACTTTTGCAAAACATACTCTTAAGTACAGCCATATACTGAGAACAGCAATGTTCTTATTCATTTGGTGCAGAGGATACTCTGAAATGTCATAGATATCTGCTAATAACAAAGTTTATTGAACTGAAATTGTTTTATAAGTTAGAAATCTATTATTCTTGAAATAATTTGTTAGACATTATTGCTAGTTACATCTATTTACTTGACCTCTCAGTATACAAAGAAAATGGTATGTCTTCATCGGGTGTTTTTCCTAGCTAACTGAAAAAATGCACAAATGAGAGACAGATGAACATATTTACCTAGCCATGAGAATGATGCTGTAATGTGTCTTCAGCAAAAATAAGTAATTTTTTTGTCTGTGAATTGCATTTTTTTACTGACTTTTACTGTCTTTGTCTCCTTTTAAATAGCTTTGACTGCCTCTCTTAGATACGCAATTTCACCAAATGAAGGATTTTTTTTTTTGCTATATCCTTTAGTGATTAGGTAATAGATAACAATTTGACCAAGTCCATAGTATCATATACAGGATATGTATTTCATTCCACATTTTTCCTCTGTTGACATGGTTTTATTTTAACTAAGGCCTTCAGAAATTCCTGGATTCCTACTTCACTGAAAACAAACCATGGATAAGTTCTGAGGAGGTGGCTTGACAATCTTTTGTGTGGTTACTTAAAATGTAAGAATAGATTTGAGATTATTTCTACACATTCATTTATAGACTACTATTTATGCTGCAAGAAGTGAGTTCCTATGCACTGCATAAAAAATAAACTGGAAAAATATCAGGACAAATATAGCATTCTTTAGGAAGAATTTGAATTATTAAATTATTCTTAAATTATAAAACCAAGCTAAAAGTGCAACTAAAACAGTTTTGTTCAGAAAAAAAGTTCATTCAACACCATTTTTTTAATCCAAAGGTTGAATGCTTCTTGTTTCTCACAAAGTTTTCTAGAGACATGTGCCTTCAAAAAAATTGGGGCCAAATTGTACTAAAATTTATTATTGCAGTGAGACTGAAATTTTAAACTGGTTAGGTCTCATTGTTAGTCCAACAGAACAGCAGAAGTAAATTCTGGCCTTCCAAACTCTTGATATATAGTCGATGTAGCAACATTGTTAAGCAGATGAAGATTTCCACATGAGCAAACTGTCTACCAAACATCTTTTTTGCCAAGCCCAAAGATCTTTACTTTYTCAGCTGGCTCCTTGCTTATTTGACAATTGTCACTTAGAAATCTTTCAGGGTTGAATAGGCCTGCGTTCTTCCCAGGTGTTCTTCTTATGGTGTTCTAAAAATAAACACCATACCACTGTGTATTTGCCTGTCTATTTTCCAATCCTTTGGTAGGCTCTTATTCTATAAGTTCAGGAAAAATTGTTTTCCTATCTAGAAAGTACTTACACTTATACTAGAACACATTTATAATCAAGCCTAAAATTAACCCATGAATAATTTTTTTCTTCAGTATGGCTTTTAAGAAAAATGAGACTTAGTATCTGTAATAGTATCTGTGAGTGATGGGTGAACCTGTGTGATGAGGCAGAATATCTCAATACATTTTTTTCTTAAGAGAAAACCAAAATTTTGCCAATTTCATTTATTTAATACAGGAAAGTTTTCAAATACACCAGCACAGACAGATAGACAAAAGTAACTGTGACATACCTGATGTTGATGTTTTGAGGATGAGTGGCAGCAGGATATAGTTTACCTATTTTTGTTATTTTTAATGGAACATCATGATCATTTGGTTTTAGATTACTTGCATATTATATTAATAGAACATATGCCTAACAACTGGTAATAGTGCTATTATTTTTTCAGCTTTGACTAAAAGATGAATGGTGTTACTACATACAATGGAATAACAACAGAGGTTCTGAATATTCAATACTAACAATATCCAAAGCCTACAATGACTAACTACAATATCCAATAAAATCCAACTTACTCCTCAGGGCTGACTTGATACTGACTGTTGAAAACACAGGTGTCTTTGGGAATAAAATATCCATTTAGATAGTGTCTTCACTAGTGCTGAGGAAACATGGAAACTACAGAAAGAGGTGTTCATGTTCAACTTGATCTAACTTTCATTTGTGTCCTTTTCAATTCTCAAATTATACAAATTTAATTAAAAGTAAATAAAAATAATTTTCATTAAAACTGTTTTTTTATTCTTTTCTTCCCATTTATACCTGTTTTCAGAATATTAAAAAGTGACTAGGATGTCAAAGTACACAGTGTAGTTTCCTAAAGAAGAGAAAAATGAAAACTTTAGAATAATCTATTTGTTTCTTTCCCTGAAGCTCTTTTAGAATAAAAACTATTATTATAGTGCCTTCTTAAATAACATGCTTCATAAAGCATAGTTGCAACTAGAAATWGTAAATAGAATACCTGCACAATAAGTAGTGAGTAATAAGATATATGCCTGCACTTCTGAAATTAGCCTCATGATGAGGAACTTGGGACAACCAAAGCCTTCAGCTTCTAAAATCATGCCTTCATTAAATCTGAATAGGTTACAGTATCTTCAGAAATTCCCATTTTCATTACATTAAGGCATGAAAAGCTTTGACTAAGCACTTACAAATGTGGAATTGTGAAAGGCACATATGATAAATATCTGAACACTTCATAAATGAAACTTCTCTGTAAGGCGCTGAAGACCTGTTTTTGAATCTGGGCAGCTGACTTGGCCTGGTGGTCTCATCTAGCCATGCAGAAGAAAAGATTAAGGGTACTGAAAGAGTCATAAATGTGTATGACATTCTGCACTGCAACTGTAAAGTATCTAGTGTAGCTACTGCAGAATTGTAGCACTCACAAAATGTCTAAAACTCAGAGTATATGAAAAATGTTAAAGCTCCACAAAAATCTGAATGTTTCTCTGTGGATTTTTCCCATGCATACAAAGACTGTATTATGACTGTTTCTACATTTGGCACTAGGCATACAATTTTAAAACATGCAAATTCATTTAAAGTATATGCAGATGAGACAAAATATATGTTCTGTTTTACAATTCCAATTTATCTGTGATTTCTGCGGCGACCAAAACAGAAGGAAACTGTAGATAGGAGCAGGAATGGAYTGGATTCCTTATTCTGGTCCAGCTAGCATACTTGGTCATAGCCTAATATCTTCATTGATGTTGAATAGTGAAATGCTCTAGCAAGCATCTCTTTAGATCTACCTATGGAATAGGAAAAAGGGAAGCAGAGTTTTGTAACTGTAGATGGGATCCACCCAGACACACAAGCTCACTTAGATGGGCTAGACCTTCCTCTGGAGTCCTCCTATAAGAGCACCAGCTTTTCTCCATTGACTGTGCTGAAAAATGAGGCACATCCTTCAGAAGGACTGATTTCCTCAATAGCTAAATCTCAGACCCAAATGAAGTGCTCTAATTAAACAATTTATATCTCACCTATATATACAGCACTTTTATACAGTCAAATGTTCACGTTATTTTCAAAATGATTACCAGTTTCCTGCTGTTTAGTTTTCTGGGTGATGGGAAAGTAAATTAGATAGATTAAACATCAGAGCAATCCAGTCATAGTTGTATCAAAGTCTATACAGTTAAACATTATAATTTACCTTAGGATGTGTCAATACAGTTACTGTTCCCGTAAAAGAGTTTTGATTGCAATAGTGCCTGCCTTTGGCCTAATGAGACAGAAATAAATAAATAGACAAACAAACCCTTCTGGAAAAAAACTTATTTTAAGATTTTTATTTTTTTTTTCATACATACTTATTTTTTGCTAAACTAGAATGAGCTACAATATCATCTGCAGATGTTGCTGAACTGAGAGGTTTCTTCTTCAGGCCCAAATGGAGCAGAAGATATTCCCTATATGACAAGAGGTGCCTGGTCAAGTCCCTCTATGAGAGAAAGCAGAAATATTTTCTTATTTTTGGAGGTACTCTTTCTGGCGCTACTGTTAGCTTCAATCTCCAGTAGTTATCTGCCTTGTAAATTCTTGCCTTGGTTATTAAAATAATTTTAGTGACCACCTTGTTCTGGAATCATTACTAAGGATTTCTTGGACACCTCATATATGTCACCTGCAGAAGCTTTTCAGCCTAGGCTTGAGGATTAGGCAAGTTGTACCGAGGTCAGACTGGTTAACTGGAAACCGAAGGAATAAAAAGAACCTATTTAAAGTACAGCCAACTATAATAAAAAAGAAAAAATTTCTCCCTTCTGTAAAAGAAAGAACAAGAAAAAAAAAAAGGAGGGAGAGAGGGACAGAAGGAGAGAGAGCGGGAAAGGGAGAGAGGGAGAGAGGAGAGAAGAAGGGAGGGAGAAGGAGAGAGGGAGAATGAAAGGAAACAAAGGACAGAGAGGGAAAAAGAGAGATTTCTCATTTCAAATAAATTTATGTGCTAGCCCTTCTACTTAAAATTTGAAATTGATGATGTAACTAAAATAAGTAATTTATATATTTAACCAGTAAATAACTTATTAGATTATAAGCAATGTCAAGACAGGGAATGTAGTGTTCTACTTACCTGCAAAGTATCTTATACAGTGGGGATTAGTATTTTGTGTTACAACAACTGCAATTTTAGTAACCAACAACATAACTGAGCGGGTGGTGGCATTTCAAAAACTCAAAAAGTAGTTGAAGAAACAGCTCGTATGGGAACCCTGTATGTATGTTTACCTGCAAACAATTGTGTTAAAATCATCACCATGCAGAAAACAAGAACTCCTATATGAACACATTTAACCCCACACCAGACAATGGAGTTTGCATGCTTTTGGTGACTAATTAAAATGGCCCAAAATATTAACTTTCAGTGAAAAACAGCAAACTATCTCTATTGAAAACAACTTATGGAAATAGCTATTAAACAACAATTTTAATATTTATTTTGTTAAAAGATGACATTTCAAAGGCTATAAAAAATAATGTATTGAAGCACATTGAAACAATGTAGTAGGATCTATGTTGAAACAGAAATTTATTTTTAAATGCATTTTATAGTACAGAAAGCCCAATTAAAATGGAAATTAAAATAGTTTTTAATATTCCTTGTGATTTGAAATTGTGCTTGATTTTAGAGGAATGTGATTGAGGTTTTCTTCAGTTTAAAAATAAACATTGATATTATATAAAAATCAGGCAACTTATATATTAAGAAATATGATGGCAAGGTTATGGTATCTAAATTCTAATAAATTTATTTTTCTTTATAATTCTAAAAGTGACTGTAATGCCTGCTTTACATTTTGTAACCATTATAATTCTATGAATTAGTAATGAGAAATATATCGAGAAGTCAAGGAAAGATTAATACAAAACTTATATCAGATTTCAGGAATAAAGTATGCTACCATGACGGTAGAAGTCTGTAGTTTCCACCAATCAGCACTAGCAAGGGCTTAACACTTTTGTTCCACAGTTTTTTACATTCCAGGTTCTCAGTATCACTACACATAATTTTACTAATTTACTAAAGAATCAAGCTAACCACAATCTGTAAAAGAGCAGTGGCTGATAAAAAAACACAGTGGTACTGCAGTCCATACTCATGACTAACTTTGCTAGGCATTTCATGTGGATTGCCATAATTTAGTTGTCATGTAGTCTCTGTGTTTGTAAAACTGAAACACACAAATTTGAAATCTTTAAATTCCCAATTTACATTTAAGATAACTCTCTCTTAAGTGGAGACAGGTAAAAATCAGATGCTGAACAGTGCAGGGTTAAATCCTTAATGGTTAAGGGAGCAGGAATTCACACTCCTCCCAACCCTCTCTGAACTTCTTTGAGCTACAAATCAAGAGAAAATCTCACAGAAACAACCATTAGCACACACAACTGCACTCTCATTAGCATAGGTGGGAATTATGCCATTGGTATCAAGGTGAGAAGGATCCAGACCTCCTAGGAGGTGCTTTGAATCCTTCCACTTTCCCTGTGTCAGCCAGAAAGCAAATCAGTGTCTTTTAGAATACCTTTAATTCTGATCAGATAAGACAATAATTGAATTGTAAACAGAGGAGTTTTGAGATCTAGAAGTGTAATAAAGATGTAGGAACCCAAACAACCCCTTTGACAGCCTTCCAAACACTTTCAAATTATGTGCATTTTTCAGATTTAATGTGTTCTCTTCTAAAATTCATATGAAACTCCTTCTGCTATGAATGAGAGCCTACAACTGTATGTCATTAGGTGGGAGTGTAGGTAGGATAATGCATTTCATGCATGGTGTGTGGTAGCCAGGGCTTTTTGCCAGCCTTCTGTGTGCAAATGGGTCCAAACTGAAAACTGCACCTACAAACTTTGAATTTCAGGATATCATTGATTTTGCCTCCTAATGCCACAGTCATAAAATTTGTACCTGCCGAGGTCTAAAACAAAAGCTTAACTAATCTGGGATACTTAAAAAAGAAAGCAGCTCAGTTTTCTATGAAACATATTCTCTTTCTTTCTATGGTATTATTACTTCTAGCCCAGGACCACGCAGCTCTCTGCGGTTGTAGGTATTCCTTATTTCCCAAAGTGCCCTTCCCCTTTTCTCTTTGTGCAGTAATATTTATAAACAAAACTTTTTGAAATTAGTAAGCATCACTTTGCAAGACAATGTCTTCAAGCCCGAGTATTGGAATCTGCGCTACTGTCACCTTCTTTTATATCAACAGGATTGAAAGGGGGAAAGCTCTGCCCAGCCCAAACCTTTCCCAAGCCATATAGTCAGAACCAGATATTCAGAACCAAACACAGGCTGCATTTCTTCTTCTGGCCTGCAGATAAAACATGTTAATTTTTGCCACTGTGACTATTGTACTGCATTGTGGGCAACTTCTTGACAAAGAAGAGAGAATTTTGTATTTGGCCTCTCAATTTGATTAAGGTGATTATTGCTCTCTTAAAGGTAAAATAAAGATACATTCCCTATCTTAAAAAGCTAAAGACTTGCAGCTTTGGAAATATTTCAACAAGTACTTAGAATTTAACAGAAAGATAAAATTAGAAGATATTTGGATTATAGAAGAAAAAGCTGCTAAATAAGCAGACTTCTTAATGTTCACATTAAAAATATCAATATACCTGGAACAACAGTTTTCTCTTGACTTGAAACTTTTTTCTCTTTTAAGATCTCATCACGGTCCCAGGATTGCTATTTCCTCAACCCATTATCTCTTTTGTCTGCCTCTTCAACACAAGTGCTTAAAATTATTTTTGACTGATTTTGAAAGATAAGAAAGTATTTAAAATAATTCATTGTTACCAACACTCATAAAAAAATAGTGCTATTTAGGATATATTATCACAACTGTTTGTCCTTTTCTTTTCCGAGCTTTCTGTTTGTTCTCTACTTTGAGTATACTGGAGTATACTAAAACATTAAAATGCTCCCACTATGGTTTCTTGTGCTTTCTAATAGTGAGGACAAGAGGACTAGGGGGGGGAAACTGAAGAATCAATGACAGAAAAGCCATTAAAGAAAATCATAGCTTTATGAAACGTAAGCATGCTTGCTCCAGACATGTCATTGACGGTAGAAACGATCTGCTCATTTGTCAGCATAGCTTAATCACCTTGATTTTTTTCAGCATTCACATGGTGCAATCAGAGCACCAGTAATATCTTGAATGTAGCTCTACAGAGTAGTGTGTGAATGATTTATTTGTTCTTTAGAATTTAGCATAGGCAGGAGGTATAAAAACTGTATTTTAAATATGGACATCATAGATTTTTCAGTACACTGTCCCTGCAAACCCTTGATAAAGCTGAAGGACAAAAAAAAGCAACAAACTGAGATATTGGTTATTTAAACTCAAGGGATTCTTATTAGCAGTTCAAATTAAGAAAAGCAAACCTTCTCACCTCATGGCAGGAGATATAGTGTTCCTGAATATTTTCATTCACTAAACCTTTCATTTTTTGAATATAGGCAAAGACGCTTCTCAGTTTACTGTCAGGAAGATAACAAAAAATCAGGAACAGATCTGCAGTATTGCCAGAGCTAAAGATCCTCATGAACACACGATTAACTTGAACAACTGTGAGGAGCTCCCTGTCGTTTTGGTTGTACCTTTTTCCAAAGCAGAAGGTACAGATGACATTTGCTACACATCCAGCGAAGGCGCTAGCAGGACCAGAGTTGTCCTCTTTGCCTGAGAGGTCCAGAAATGCTCTCACAGGCTCCAAAGCTTCAAAGCATACCTGTTCTTCTAGCAGACGAGAGCATGTGGAGTTTTGGCCTCCCCTGATGGAAGCTTTCTCAGGGCATTTCTTGCAATCTTCTTGTGGAGATTCCAGCCTTCTCCATATTTCTCATTGAAAGTCATAGAAAGTAATTTTCAGTCAGTGTAAAAGTATAAAAATCTGCTCTACCGGCAAAGCTTTCTCCTTGTCTGACTAATGTCTGCTTAATTGTGTGGATGCCCCTCAGAACTACCACCAGCACAAATCTCAGCCTTATTTGAAATATGTCTCTGTATTTTTCTCTTAATTGTGTTAGGGTTACATGAGGGTCTTCTCCAAGTTGGGACAAGCTTCCAAAAACCAGCTGAGGGGTTGGACCTGGAGGCTCCTTCATCTTTTTGTTACCTCTTTTCTTTCACTTGATAGCAACAAGGATGTCTGCAGATGCAAGCAGCCCTATCATCTACTAACTACTCAGAAGAGAAATGAACATTTCCATAGATGACAGATTCTGAAAGAAAAAAAGGTTCAACACTGTGTGTGTAATGGCACGTACAAACCAGTTAAGAAGCATGCATATTTCTGTAACAAGTGAAAGGAAAACCTAACTACTGCTAGTATGAATTATAATTCTACTTATAGCTCAAACTTGATAAAATTCGTCCTGTATTAAGAGAGAGTGAATGATGCACTGCATGAAGCCCTTGAAATCTCTTCTACTTTCTGTATTGCTGTGAAACTGAAATATGATCTACCTTTTTCTTTCAACCTTAAATAAAATGTAGCTACTTTTATGATTTTTATGTTATTTTTAGACTATAAAAACAATCAAAAAAGCTGTTAAAAAGAAAGGGTAGTATTGCATATGAATAAAACCTTTTGAATTTTAGAAGAGGAAATGTAGCAGAATTTACCATTAAAGCACTGCAGATTCAAACTAAGAGCTGAACTTGCAGATGCTGTCTGCCCTTTTCATTTTTACCAGATAAACAGCTGCATTATTATACCAGCACCAAAGTAGAGAAAAGAGATCCTCAGTCAGTAACACGTTTATAAAAATCTTCACCTAGCCTCACATTTAAAGATGTTGATGATAACACTTCACACAATATGAAACAATTAATTTAAATATTTTTTCTACAGAATAACTCTCAAATACATATTAGAAACATACATCCATTCCTATAGATAGTTACCTCCTTTAGATAGTTATAGATAGTTACATATTCTTTGCTTTTTCTCCTGTTTTTTTAATTAAATAAATGATTCTTCCATTTACTGCTGTTGAATTTGCTTTTCATTAGCATCACACTGTCTTGCTTTTTCATCATGTGCTTATTGAAAATATATGCAATATATGCTAGATATATAGTCTTTTGTTGTTATTAAAAAGCAGTTTAGTAAGAAAACCATAGACCTTTTTAAATAACATGCCACTATAAACTTAAGTTATAGTAATGTGTAACAAACACAAGCACATCAAACCCTCTTTTCTAAATGAATGAATTATTTTTTTGTCCAAATATTTCTTAATTTGTATACTATTCATGCAGCATAAAATTATATAACTATACAGCACTGAAGAAATATGATCAACAGTTTATCCAGTGAGAAAAAAAGATATTAAAAACAAATGCTTGTATAATTATGAAAAGATTATACATCTATACACAATTCTTTACATGAACAATTTTTTCTTACCCACTCCAATCTCTGGAGAAATTCAGTATTTTAAGTACAAACTGTATTCTCATTTTTTATACTTTTTTTTTAAAGAGGAAATTTGTCACTCCTGATGTTGTTCTGCTCCTTTTATGATGTATAATCTATTTTCAAAATAATTCTTTTTCAGGATTTGACTGAAGGAAGGGTGTTGATGGAAGTCAATACTACCTTGATATTTCCAGCCAGTTCCCTTTTCGCTCCTGCAGCTGTTTGAGGCTACAATGAAAAACTTTCAAACACTCCTGCTCCCAAATTTTAGGGAAGGAGAAAAGGGGAGGAGCTGGTGATGCCACAGAAGACAGAAGACAGCAGCAAATTACAGAGGATGCAGACTGTAACTCAGATGGCTATTTGCAAAATATCAAAAGCAATTCCAAAGAACATCTTAAACTGCTGCCAAAACACAAAAGAGTTCTCCTTGCAGGAGCCACATTGGCTGGATAAATGCATATTGTCACAGGGGCTGCTGGGCTTTGATTTCCTTTCTAAATTCTGCTTCTGTCTCATTATTTTGTTACATGGTCAGGTCAGTTGTTTTTGGCAGGCTCTCTCACCGCACACACCACTGCAGTATAGTTAAATCTCATTGTGCACTAAATGGACGGTGATTAGCATCTGTCTTGTGTACTTCATTTCTTTTATATATCTTTTTTTTCTGAGGAGCAATGAGTGACTTTTACTTGCATCAAACTTAGCCCTCTCTCTCGCCTTTCCCCACATCTCATTCATTATCATCATCAAATTCATTATATTTCCATGATAGCTAGATGAGAACTTCCAGCAACCCAGAAATTGCAGCATGATCAGTATCACATCCTGACTCTCTAATTAAAGGCAATTTGTATATATAACATGGAAACAGAAACCATACTGGATATGCTAGAAACATTGTGGCATAAAGGTGTAAAACCTTGCTGCTTTTCTTTAAAAAATCCCAGTATCATCCTAGTGAGGGACCACAGCAACTGAGCTACCAAAATTTTGGGACATAACACCACAGCTGGGGGAATTTTGTCTCCCTTTACTAAAGCTATTCAATATAAGTGTTCCCTGAGTGGTGACAGCCATGTTCAGATCCACTTCAGCTCCACTGGATGCATGTCTAACCAACATACTCCCTTACTGTCTTGCAAAAATTTTTCTAGAGTAGAGACCTGTATAAAACTCACCTTCCCTGAAAGCAAAGATAAAAATATAGACTAAAATATTGCCCTGCTTAGATTGCTCATTTTTTCTTCTCTGTCTTTAAGAGAATATTGATTTTAAAGAATCCCTATTCTAAATGCTTAACAAACCATGTAATGACATAGACCATACACAAAAATAGAGCATGCCAAAAGAGCCACAAAGAAACATATATTCTTTGCAGCAACAGAGCCATGTATGAAGTATATGAGCTAAGGTCAATGGGCCAGGAAATACAGGAG
Source organism: Apteryx rowi (assembly GCF_003343035.1). NCBI lineage: Eukaryota > Metazoa > Chordata > Aves > Apterygiformes > Apterygidae > Apteryx > Apteryx rowi. Next base: position 1,131,746 of record NW_020448386.1, on the reverse strand, counting down.
GCAGGAGAATCACCTAACCTAAAGCGTCTAAACAGTCCCTGGATCTGCATACAGGTCTGCCTGAATGGACATTTTAACCTTCTAGTACTGAATCTGGGGGGATTTTAAAACTGGGCACAAGTAAATTTTGTGATTGAAGTTAATCTTTACAGCAGAATAAGTATAAAACCAAAAAAAACCCTYTCACGCTATAAGGTAAATTTCAATGTGTGCCTGACACCAGATTAAACTATTGCCTATTCCAGCTGGGAACATCCCATGTGCATCCAGCCACAGCAGTATCCACATTTGGAAAGGCTATGGCTCCCTCTGATGTTGGTTTTTTTGAACTTCACTGAGAAATTTTTATGTTCAAATTTTAACCACTTGAGTTTCAAACTAAGTCCACTGTGCCCATAAGCACATATGCCACTAAGCACCAAAATCTCTTTTTTAAAAAAACAGGAATGGCACATCAGTCCACCTTGATGCTGCACTTGTTGCAAAAGTCTTTGAAGGATGATGCTGCTTTGACCCAATAAAAAAGGTGCTGTTCAGGCTGCTTAATTTGAAGAAACCTATTGCAGATTTGAAAGTTCTCTTAGGCATGGAGTGCCACCATGGGCACATATATTTATAGCCATTATATATCAAACACGCTTGTGCTCACAGTTTTCAGGGAGAGGAGGAGCTCATGAGGCCAAAGAATCCAGCACTAAATTACAGAGGACAGAGGCTGTAATTCACGCAGCTGCTTGTAAAATATCAGTGTATTTTCTGAAAAAGGGCTTCAAAGTATATTCTAGACTGTTACAGACAATCCAAAGAGTCCCCTCAGAGGAGCCACTCTGTGTAGCAAATGCATGTCTTGACAGGAGGACTCCAGGTTCTCCTATTTTGCATCCTTCATTTGCTTTCAGTTGTGCAGTTGTTCATGAATAAAAAAGGGTCTTCCAGGAAAAAAATCACTGCTGGGTCAATAGGAGCAAATTTTGACCAGCTTGCAGGAAGATCTGTCCATATTGCTGTAATCTTCCTACTCTTTTCCTCCTATCTGAAGCATGGACAAAAGCCAAGTTGTGTCTACTGAATGAGTACATCCAAAAGACATCTGAGACAGTGTGACTGGGACAGTGTTCACTGGAACACTAGAGGGATAAACAAAGTTGTTTCAGTCGTCATTTTCAATCATTACTGTCACACTGTGTGACTAGYGTGAAGGCAAGGTTCTGGGATAATAACAACCAGAGGGTACAAAGCGGTGTGAACAGCTTTACCTACAAGGACATGTATTTTCCCCTTCATAGAATGAGCCATTCTTTCTACCTCATTCTCGCTAATGGCAGAAATTGGCGTCATCTAGAGGTGATTTCATAGTGAAGCTGTGGCTACAAGCATCAACCATTATTTCCAGGTTTTCTAATATCCAGCCATTTCATTCCCACTTTGTACACGTATAGTGGTTGGTAGTTCAAGGAAGTTCAAACACTTCTCCAATATTGCATTAATGTTAAGGAAGCCATGCTCTGCCATGTTCTCAATGGGCTCTGTACGTACTATTTGTGGAAATTAGCCTTTCTCAAACTTCTCTGCTTATTCACTGAAAAATGACAGAAGAGATGATTTCAATGCAGGCATCCCAGACTAAAGAGAATATTGAGGGTGTTCAAGCATCTTTATTACAAAGGGAATTGTATTATTCACTTCTAGTAAAAAAAAACCTTCTGAATCACATGCATGTAATATATATTTACAGTACTTTGTAAACAAGATGAGTGTTCAGAAAAGCAAAAATAAATGTTACTTAAGACTGTTCTGTATCTCCAACATTAGTTTAATTTCAAACATGAGAAGATGAAGTTCATATCTAGCAAAACTTTTGAATCTTCACTTTCCACCACTGTAATCAACACTCATTATATTTACACCAGTCCATTCTTCAGCAAGTGACCACTTTGGATTGCACCTTTCCCCATAACAAAAAATGGTCAGGAGTAAGGAAATAATCACTGGAAGTCTGGTGCAAAGCCACTGAAATCTCATAACACATACAACAGTGTACCTGAGCTGTTAATTCACCAAGGTTTGTAGAGTTAAAATACACCAGTATGTCACCATTTGCAAGTTATTTTCCCAAATACCATTCACCAATAACAAAAGAACAATAATCTGCCTAGTTCCAGTTTCTCATTTTCTTATTTATTTCTCAGTCTATAGAAATCACTTCCACACAACAAAAATTCTATAAATGCTGCACTTAACTCTGGAAAATCTTACTGAATTCTGTTAGGGATGCAGATTTCATCTGTCTCATATCTGTTCTGCAATAAAAACAGACAATAAGAAGATTACTCAAACAAAGAATATATTAAATATATTATCTATATATTTATGTGAACATATAATCTCTAATGGAGAAAAAACTATTAAAGAAGAGTCTGAGACGTGAAGCAAGGGGTACAGGCTTGGGTGGAACAAGTGAATAGAAACACGCAGATAAATTTGCTGTGGTTATACAAGCAGCTCCCAGCCTCTGGAGACATCAGAGTTGGGCTTCAAAACTTCTTTTTATTCGATCTGTCTTTTGAGCATTTGGGATTTCTTAACTTTGGGTTGTTTTGTTTTGTTGATTGGGTTGGTTTGTGGGTTTTTTTGGTAGATCTATAGAGCTTTGATGTTTAGTTTCTCAAGGTGACTGCCAATAAAACAATACTCCCCACACAACTCCAGGGAAATACGTACTTGGTTGCTCAGGACCTGTGCCCCAGGGGAAACGAGACAGCTGGAGAGTAATAATACATTTTTGTTTTGCCCACAGCGTGGAGGGTAAGACAGTACCAAAACCATGACTGGATGGAAAGGTGGGCAAGGTACAATCACCAACTGAACACCTGGTTGATGCTTATGCAGCCCAAAGGTAACCTCAAGTGCTACAAGGTCCTCTGTGGCTGTGAGTATATTGGAAACTACCTCTAGCAAAAGGGTTTTACCAGCAGATATTTGAGAGCAGAAGAACCTAATACAGGGGCCTTAAATTGGATCAATAGTACCCAGAGTAGGAGTGTGACCAACTTTGGGTCATAATTTTATGTAATAGTGACAATATTTGTCTATTGATTTTGATGCACTGGTACTGATCAAAAGTCACATAGATCTTCCTGTAGCCAGATTCCTTTGGCCAGTAATTATAGACCTCTATTTAATGTCATTTTTGCAGTGATCTCCTTCAGGGCCTTGTACACAGATGGAGAATAAGAAACACGTCTAAATAGATGCATTTGATGCTTTTTCTCCTTATGTAATCCCCAGAGTATATTCAAATAGAAGTACCTTCATTGTCTCAATTTAGTAAAAATCAGCCATGAGTCACAGATTGAACACTTTTTTGGTGTACCACAAGGAGGTGCAATTGATCTTTTCAAGCAACTAACTGTTGTTTTTTTTTTTTCTTTTTGGCCTGCCACAGTTTTAATGCCAATTATTGTTCTGTGAATTTTGATGGTTTTGTTTAACATTTCCTTTTCACTGTTAGATGAAAAAGAAAGTAGTAAACTTCCCATTCCTCTGGCTCCTAGCTAATGTAACTGATCTCCTCTCTAGACAGCACATCTATCTTTTTTTTTTCTAATTGTGTTTTTTGTTAACCTCATATCCCATGTGCTGCTGATGCTGATGCAGGAAAAAAAAGGGCCATGAGAAAGTCCCCAAATCATCGTCATGATAGTGAGATTTATTTGCTTGTAGTAAATAACTTAAATATAGAAGTATTTTAAGTAAAGATAGATAGACAGACAGACAGACAGATGGATAATAAACATAATAATARAGGATGGAATACATAAGACAGTTCTGCACTATAAAGGGGGAGTACTAGTTCAGTATAAAGAACATGTCTAGCAGTCAACTCTATACAAGTTATTGATAAAAATATGCATTAAATAATTTGCATCAGATGTCATCCATCTTGCTCTTTGATATGGTAGATAAAGAATATTTATAATTTCACCCTGGTAGTGTTTATCATCTACTTTATACAGGTACAATCAACTATTATTCTGATTTAACAAGATTAAACAGTGTTTATATATCAAAACATTGTTGTAGTCCTCCAGGCAAAACCAGTGGTATTTATATCTCACAGTATTTCAGTGATTTCAGATTACTTATCACTGTATTTCTACAATGTGTCTTCTGTGGTAGCAATAAAATAAATTTCCTTCCTTTTCTGAATTTTATCTAACATTCATGATTTTGTGAATATGGAAAATGCAAGGCCAAAATATAATGTTCTGAAATATCTGCTGCTGATAGCAGCGTTGATGAAGTGCTGATGACAACAAGTAGATAAAATACTCTTAGATGAGGTCTGAACATTGTGCTGCTACTAACAAATGACTTTTCATATTGATGAACACTGGCCATTTCTTCTTCAGATTCCCTTGCGCTGACTTCCAAGAATCTTTATTGTTACTCTCACCTTTATTTTTTTTTTCCTGCAATACTGTTGCCCCTTGCAAATCTGAACAATTATCTAGTTCAACAATGTTTTTGTTTTGTTCATGTTTTCCTTTGTGTGGAAAACCTGAAGAGAGAAGCAGCAATTTCTTCAAAGCCATTGTGAATATCTACAAAAACTGCATATATGTGCTGTTCCCTTTAGCATTTAAGTAAGTAATTGTTCTTTTGCTCACAATTTCTTGCTTCTTTTGGTCAGCATTTTGTCACGAATCTCTTTCTTAGCTCTTTCTTTGAAAGACTTACCAACGACTAATTTGGCTGAGATGGGAATACTTTTGCTACAAAGCTCTATTAAGCATAATGCTATTGCATTTATATATGAGTGTTTAGGCCATATCACTCAGCTTCCGCTCACACCTCTCCACATGTTTTAATTGTGGTGACTTATTGTTTCAGCTATCTGTTCTCACAACTGAGCTTTATTGTTTCTTCTATTTACTCTGTGTGACAAATCATGATTATGTTGCCCTGTGACTTTTCACTCACTCTCTCTATACAATGAAGCTATATTCTCTTTTGTTTCTTGCATCTGTCATAATTTGCTTATTCCTAACCTGCCTGAGTTTAACAGAATCTGCTAACTCATCCTCTCCTGAAAGGAAAAATTTTATAGTATTCTGTTGTGTTTAAATTATCTTGCTGTTTTAAAAACTGTATTCCAAATGCTGGTGAGTACATAGAACTGTTTTTTTGTTTGTTTGTTTGTTTGTTTCTGAAGGCTTTCAGAAGAAAAATTAGACTCATAGAAATGAAAATGCATTAATTTATGTTTTTTTTATTTTAATTTCAGTTTATACATATGTTCTTCTGTCTCTGTTTCTTCAGAAGTTAATTTAAAACTTTTCTCTTAATAGATTATGCTAAAATTCTCCAAATAGGTAAAGTAAAAAAAAAAACTCTTTAAGAAAAAATCTTTTCATTTTCTTACCTTCGAAATAGAATAATGTATTTAGAATGTATGCTGAATGAATGAATGCTTATTCACATTTTAAAGGAGAAGGTAATGAACCTGAACATACCAAAATATTCATCATTTGTCTAGTAAAGACAGGACAAGATCTGAACTCCTAACACCTTGTAGATATAGCATCTCACTCCCTTTCACTCCATGAAAACTGTCATTCTACAGATATCTATATGGGCACCATCTATTTATCTTTACATCTAAGCAGTAATACTGGACCCATCTTCATTCCCTGCTCTTGTTGTACCACAACTTTGCCCTGATGAATCCATCTTAAAAGTCCACGCAAGCCTTGACTCCCCTCTGACACTGACAACCATTAATAACAGCTGCAGTGATAATTTTGCAGAGAAAAGCCTCCTAAACAGCTCTATGCTAGTAAGAATTTGCTACCTCTAATGAAAACAGCATGTTCTGAAGAGCTAGAGATGACTTTGTGCTTGTGCTTCACATGTCAACTTCAAAACAATTGAACCACCAAAACAAACCAAAAGAACCTCTTCCATTTTCTTTCAGGAGTCTGCTTGCAATTCTCCTACACAAAAATGAAAACTGAAAGGATAACATTGAACAAGACATGTATTACATCCAGCAGACTAACCTACCTGAGGGATGGTGTTCCCAGCCACTCCAGTGATACTTGTTCCAGCACAGAGCTGGGAGCTGCAATTACCAGTGGTGGTGCCCCTTCTGCTGCTGGTGGCTCCTATCGTTGCTGATGCTGACATTCAGCAAAAGGGTTTGGGAACTAACTGGTGGTTTTAATTATTGAATAGTCTTTGCGGTTGCCTCATAATCGCTTTTGAGTCTGTTCAAATATGGGCTAAGTTTTGCTGGCTTCTCATTGAAGATTAAATGAGTGAATGGCAGTTAGTTCATTAAAAGACTACTGACAGCGAGAAACCAGATAGTTTAATCATTTCATTAACAATCCCCAAGGTTAAATATTTGTGAGGCAAGGGTTTAATATTCTGAAATAAGTATTTCATATATCATATAAGAAAGCTGTGTAGAGGAATGGATGTATGGTGAGGTAAAAAACATTCAGAGTCCATACTAAAGTAAGTTCAGTTGGAAAATGTCAGTGGTTCAGAAGCAATCTCTTTAGCCACATCTACAGTGCCAAAGAGCTCTTTAATTTACTGGAAGAATCTGGTCCACTGCACTTGTTAGTTTGTGTCTAGCCTCTCTTTTGAAGCAAACCACCAAACTTCCTCTGACACAAAATCCAGGTGAGGTCAGGAATACATCTTTCCAGGAAAAATCCATATAAAAAATCTGAAGAAACCTCACCTTCAGCAGTATTCCAGTGGGCTTTGTTCCTTCTTGACATCTTTCCTGCCACAGACATTCCTGAAGAACTGAAAACACAGCCTCGCATTATTTCATAAAGTATGGACTGAGACCACATACATAGAAAACTGCACGCTAAGGGCATGGGGGAGCCATTCTAGTGCTACGCAGTGTGGACTGAGCCCCTCTGCACTTCAAAGRCTAGTCTTAAGTAGTGGGGTCAGAAACCACTCTGTATCATTTAAACCTAGGGGCCAAGGGAATGGCTGTCTGTGGTAGGTGACTTTAGGAGTGAGGACATAGCCTGGTGGTTACAAAAAGGAAGTTTGGGGGGTAGTAGGCTGTATCATGCAGAAATAAACCATGAATCATTCCATTCTGTGCTCAGTCAGAATAAGCTGTGGGGTAGGAATGATATATGGTGGGGAAAATAGAGGAAGGAGAAGGAATTACCCATCCTTCAAATTCTCCACACTGTAGGTAGTTAAAAGAAATACTGAGCCCTCTTTCTGAAGTCTTGAGCTGAAATCTCAAGGGCCAGGGCTTTCAAAAAGCCTCATTTAGTGCCTTATTTTTTACAGGGGTTTTGGAAGTACAGTTCATGGAAGTCTGAGCTCTCCTGCAAGCCATCAGTCAGGAGTCCAGGAAGGATTTTCTTTTTTTCTAAATAAAACAACATTTTGACTGACATTCTTTTTATTTTTGCCAAAAAGTTCCTAATTAGACCACTGCAGTATGTGTGGAGAGCTCTCCAGGAGGAATTCTACCTCAGGCTAATATTCCCCCACAATCTGGAAATGCATTTCTAATGCTTCAAAAGGTGCAACATACCTCTTCCTGGGTATCCAGCCAGTCCCTTGCCCATTGTGACCCCTTAGCTCCTTACTGTGTACCTTAAAAATATTCCCATACTGTACTGAAATATATGCTGGAAGTGTAAATAGACATGTGCAGGCAAAGTTTTGCTAATTCTGCAGTCATGCTGGTAAAAGCTCACTGTGATGCTTGCTGTGTTACCTAGCCTCTCCTGAAGTCTCATCCTCACTGGTTGCCATCCAAGGTGTTTTTATCCTTTACCTAGCTCCTATATGCCTAGTCATACTGTAAGTATTCCTGAGTAAAGTAAAATACAGAGTATTGAAATGAAGTACGTGCCCTTACATTTTGGTTACTCTTAGCCACTATGCAAGAAAGAAAGAAAGAAAGCGATTCCTTATATCCTATTTTTCATCATTCCTGGAGGAATGACATCTAGCCAGGCACTTAGAGAAGAAATACTGCAGCAGCCAGTTTCTTCCCTTTGAAATCTTCCGTTCAAGGTCTCGTTATCCCTGAGGCTGCTCAGGTTTTGCGATCTTGAAAGAGTAGAGCCCAAGGTTGCATGGCTGCAAGTTAAGCAGTAGTGTATATTTAACTTCAGCAACTAAGCACAGATTACTTTAAATCTCTGGCAATGTCTTCAAAAAGCTGGTGTTGCAGGAATACAAGTTTCTATTGACTTCTAGATATCTCATTATCTTAGTTTCTTATTTACTTTGTTCTGTCACAGATCTCCTGTAAGGTTTCTAATTCAACGTGAAGTTATACTAATTTTATACTAAACCCACTACTATGCTTAGAAAAATGGAGTAACACAGTGGTGTTATTGTATTTTTTATGAAGCTTTAATTTTTAAAAGTTTAAATAATACCATTATTCAACTCATTTAGTAAACATGCAATAAAGATACACAGACAAGACTTATGCTTCACATGTGCCCAAACACATGGAAATGTATCACATTGTGAGCTGAAATTAGTGCAAAACTTTACAGTCCTTAGTGGCATAACGAAAAGCAGATGCAGAAGACAGTCAGGCAAGGAAAGTAAATCATTAACAGTCTGTGAACATGAAATTGCTTTATGAGAAGATTAAGGAACTCCCAGACATTGTTCAGATAAAATACCGATACAGTTTTACTCTTAACAGATAAAGAACAAAGTTCATTCGTATTTATATTATCACCTGAGCTTAAATTGCAGTTAAAATCATCACATCACCACTACATCAGTATCACTTCACTGATGTATTATTTATGTAAAGATCTGGCTAAGAGCATGGTTTCCAGATATCTCTCCTAAATATAGGCAGTGTTTAAGCTACGTATCAACACACAGAGGTAGCTTTACAGTTGTGGTGTGTCTGTATAGTCTTGAATAGGGTTCTAGACATTTCTCAAATAGATACCATAAAGACAACCACAGTAAGCAACTGTGAAAGAGTGAAGAATAACATTCAGATGAAATTTCAAGGCATATAGTGTACAGTCAAGATTCCTACAAAAAAGGATAAAAAATGTTTTGAATAGCATGGTTCATCTTCCATCCTGAATTTCCGGCAAAGAATGTTCCAAAAGCCCAGAAATATAAGAAGATCCTTAAAAGGGCTGAGCAAGATAAAGCTGATGAAAACTCCTCAGCCAGGCTTATTTTTCTAGAGTACACTGGATCTAGACCCCATGAATTCAGAATTCACTGAACTTTTCCTTAAAAGCAGTGGCTCTTCATTTGCCTCCTTCAGGCTCTCTTCTGCCCTACCATATGATTCCCTAAAAAAGTGAGGAACTCCTCATGACGAAAAAACAGTAGTTTTAAGCAAAATCATACACAACAGCACGGATATAAGAGCCACTCTGATCTGAACAGCTGTATATGAAATTTTGTTGGTGACAGTACAGTCTTCATGCATGAACTTTCCCACCTGTGCCCCCCTTCCTCCTTTTCTTCATTAGCAAATTGCAGGAGCCAGCAGTATTTTGCAGCACTGCTGCAAGCAGTAAAATAAAGCATGACAGGGGCATTTTAGACTGGAAGAAGAGCAAATAGCATTAACAAATGTAACTTGTCATGTCTAATTTACCATTTATTTTTTATCACCTGTTTGATGACAGATATTATTTTTCTCATTTAACTTTCATCTTCCATATGAGTAGAGAACGGATGCTAAAGAAGTTAAAGGATAATCTTTTAGTGTGAGGGCCATGAAAAGGGTGGCTTTTGCAATTGGCTGAAGTTCTCCATTCAAAAGGAATTCTTAAATAAAAACTGTTTATTTCAGAAAGCTTTCATGATGCTGTCATTATTTCTCAGTCGTATGAACAGCAATAAGGTTTATAACATTTCAAAATCTTTGCTACTGTGCATTGTAAATCTCATGCAATGAGCTAATTATCTGTATTTCACTTCTTTCTTTCCTGTTGTCTTCTTGCCATATCCTCCAGAGATTTGAATACAATTCAGCAGTACTGAATGTCATATTGAAGTGAATAAGACTATAAGGAAATGCACAAATCTGCAGGTTTGGTGTTTGGAACTGTAAGAAAACTATAGAAGATTAGCCATAAGGTTTGCTCTTTGGCAAGTACTGCAGAAGTACCTGTTCTGGGTTAATGAACTTCTGGATTTTGTGAAGGATCTTCCATAAGAAGACCTGGCCCTTGTTCAGTCAGGTAAGCCAATATCACCTTTCTATTTACATATGCTCTGAGAACCTGGACTTTAAATCTGAATGAATTTTACCTTTAGTTGTTATTGAGATCAAAAGTCCATGGGTTATATTTTATTACATGCTTTAAGACAAAGACAATTTCCTGAATACATTTTAGTAGAGAACAAAGGCAATTTACTGAATACAATTTAGTAGAGGACCAGGCTGGCCATAGAATCTCTTAACTTTTTTAAGATTTCACCTTTGATATAATTAGTACTTTGATATAATTCTTGGCTTCTATTCATTAGAGGTCTCCATTAGCCAAATGGTTGTTGTGCATTTTGAAATCTTCCACCTAAGCAAAGCAAACGGGTATTACCTATTTAAGCCGCAATGATGCGTTAAGAGAAGCTCTTTTTTTCCTCGAGATCCCAACTTTTGTTTCATATGCATGCATATACTTGAAAACATACGCAAGAATTCAGTTTTAGCAGCCCGCTTCTCTTCCATTTATAATGGTCTGCCCTTCGTCTCCAGTTACAGTGTTTTGTAAAGCACTGTGGAATGTTTTATTAAACCAGTGCTCATTCAGGATTCACCTACTTCTCATATGACTGAAGAAATAAGTTTACAGACATTAGATTGTTCATATTAGAGAAAGTTTGCATGCCCACTTGCTACACTAATTTGATTAATGAATATCAAAGTATATTTTAACACTACTGGAAAATAGAAACTTTAGAAAAGTGAGCAACTTTAGAAAAGTACACAGTAAAAGAATGAAAGGCAAATACTGACAATGAAATCTAATGAGCTAACTTATTAGAACCTGTAAATCAAAACCTACCTTATCAATCAGCTATTTTAATACACCAAATAATCCAAGTAAGCTAATCTGTATATAATAAATCAAATTCTGTTTGCAATATTCCACAACTAATCAGCAATAATTAAACTGAATTCAGAATTACCTTGATGAGAATAAGCAAAGCAATTTCATTCAGTCTTGTAAAGAACCCAAAATAGTTTGGAAAGGATAAGGAAGTCAAAGATCAGTAGCATTTGTGAATTTCTTGGCTCACAAATTTTTCAATATTTAATCCAAGGAATATATTTTTATTCCAAATGTCCCATCTATTAATTTCTTCCGCAAAGATGAGTATAAAATTTGCATACAAAGGAGGCAAGAGACACTTCAAAATGTAATTCTATCTTAAGACAGCAGGTCTCAAGTACACTCACTAGAGAAAAGAATATCAAGATACACAAACCTCATTAATTTCAACACCCACAGGGAAACAGAAAATGAGGTAGCTCATTCATAAGCTCATTTATAAGTACAAATTCAATAGAATGAAACAAAATTATAATGAATAGAGATTTTTATTATATGTATACAAATAGCCCCAATTGTAAGGAAGAAGAAACGATGATAAAAAAAAAAGTGTGAGATTCTAATAACAGACTTTGAGAATAAAGGAAGTCTTTCTGGTGAAGCAGTTACAGTTTGAAATTGCTTATTAGATGTGAGTGTTACAGTGGGAAGAAAGAGAAGAACAGAACTCTGGTGGTGCCAGCTCCCCATTAAAGTGATAAATAGTTACAGGACATATTTAAACTTCCAGAAATTTGTATTTTCCAGAAAGTGATCCCAACTTCTGCTGAACAGTGGAGCAGAAAAACAAGCAAGAAAAATCGCTTAGGGTAGATGTTCATGTTAAGATTGTGACTACGTCAAAAAAACAAAACTCCATTTTTATATTTAAATGCTAGGCAACTCTTATCCAACCTTCCCCAGTGTCTTCATAGTTAATGAAACTATATGCAAGCCTTGCTTAAGCAGTATTTACTGCGGAGGGTTTTGGAAGGCTAGTCCAATTTTTAAGTACTTTTTAAAGCCCTATAACAAGTCAATCATCAATTATTCTCAATTTTTTCTGCAATAAATCCTTATTCTAAAATGCATTCTGCAAAACTGGAAACTAACCACTTGGTCCTGGTAGTGGATGTAAAACAGAACTTTTCTCTGACCATGTTATGTAGATGTTAACTGATTTGCTTAAATATATTGAATTCATTACCACATTTTTTTTWAATTTCTAATTCATATTAATATTTCTAAAACAGCTATATGAATTTCTTCTTTTGCTATTCTGATTTTCTTTTTTTTAAATCCTAGTGAAAGTTTGAAAACTTTTTAGTCAGCCCCCAGTAGCAGAGGCACACACAGAGGCCAACAGCTCTTTGCCGTGTCCTGTAACGATGCCAACAACACAACTGGAACTGGAGTCTGGCCTTTTCTTTGGTAAATACATCTTAGCTCAGGTGTTAATACTTTACATCTCCCACATTTTGGTACTGACTCTCTTGTCACACCAGATTCACAGCTGGAACAGACCCAGTTTAAAACACTGTTAAAAGGAACAAAGGACACTCTTTACTCCCTTTTCTGCTACAACCCCCATTGTATTTTTTTCTGTTAGCTATAACAAAAGATAACCAGAGGAATAATTGTTGAGCTTTGTTCGAGCTACTGTTAGAACACCAGGAGCGTTCATTAAARTAACAATACCTGAAGTGGGAAAATAGAAAAATAGAAGGACTTTCAAAAAGATAGAAGTAACCTCAAAAGAAAGACAGTTGCAATTATTGAGCATAGCTCTTTGTAAAATAGTGATTATCTCCACAGGATTGAGATATAGTTTCAGATATCATCTGAAAAGTGATACCAATAACTATTAACTGAAAACTAAACTGCAAGAAATTTCTCAGATAATGGAAAAAAATCCTTTTGACTATTAAAGTTTGGGAATCTGACCAGACCACTTTTGATAATGTAGCACAAAACTCCAACGACACCTGCTTTCACTACCACAAAGCCTAAGTGCCTAATCCTGATAATACATGCTATAAATTTAAATGATTCCACTGTTATTCTGGCTTTGATAAGTATGGATGCAAATTAAGTCAGAACTGTCCCCTAAATTACTTTGTTCTCCTTTATTCAAAGGGAGAATATTTACAAATACTGTCCTGGCAAATGCTGTTTGCACAGCATTTCACATATTCAAAGTGCTCTATGAACAGTAATGAACCATCAATATAAGATTATTAACTAATGTACTCTTTCAAGTAACATAAGGAGATATGAAGGAATTCAGCCATGAAAGTTGGGTTTTGAATTCAACAAATTTTTATAAATAGTGGATGTTTAAGAAGTCAAAGAGTTGAACTTTTACTATGCATTTTGTAATAGTCTGTTATATATGGTTATAATAGGTACTACATTCATTTACCATGTTTGCAGGAATAAATGCATTTATATTTTCAAAAAAGCTGCAAAATAACTCATTTAAGTTAACTCATTCAGTAAGTCTAGTTTTGAAGGCATTTATTAATGCCATTTGAAAGAAAATGTAATACAAGAAGTGCTGAATGTTGGTCATGTATATACCAAAAATCCTACAGCAACGTTTCAGCTGTTAATTGTCCTATCAGTGAAGCAATGTAATGGAATCTCTATAATACTTTTGACAATGACAGTTAATTACAAAGAACAACATGTTAAAATACAAATCAGGTAGCAAGGCATGTCAGTTGACTGCACAGTCTTAATAAAGCTCTTGGATTTAGTCAATATTAATTCAGTCTTCTCGCCCACCTAAAAGTACTAAAACTTCTTTCAGTGCGGAAGTTCCTCTACTACAGAAAAATAGCTGATTTGAGCAGTCAACCTGAGCAACACTTTTCTGGTAAAGCAGTGTCTCTGGAAGAGTCTCAAACCCACTGAAACAGCAGAGTTCATATAGGTAATAAAACCCCACCCCAAACGATAACTACCCAGTGAGCTAAATGCATGTCTTTGTCCAGTAAAAACTCTTCTTCAGGTTCATTACAGCTAGTCATCCAGAGAGGAAAATATCAGAAGAAGTCCTCTTTTAGTCAGACACATTGCTATCATCAAAGACAGGAACTATTAGAAAGGCAGCCCTTGAGAAAAAACAGGCTTCATTTGTACAGAAAAATAGAAAATAGATCCTTATGTGACAGATTCATTTCACAGCTCAGTCAGCTGTGATTCAAGCTCACCATGAGGTGCAAATAGATTCCCTCACAGTCAATTCCATCTTTTCATTAAAAGAAAGTCAGACACAACAAACTAAGGCAACTTTAAGAAAGTAAGGTGGAAGCACAGATAGTTGCCCACATGTCCTTGGCCATCCTGACAGTCCCATTCAGGGCRATGTGGTGAACGACCGGCTGCAGAGGCAGTCAGTCCTCTCCACATAGCTCTGTGGTCTGAACAATGTTGCATTCCAGGAGCTTCATCCCATATCTTCCATATCTGACACCTCATAAAACTCAGGTATTTTTCTGACTGCTCTGGAGCTGTTCTTTTCAGCTGCAAGAGCATATGTTGTAAAAAGTAACACAATGACTAAAGCATTTCCTGTTAAATTGTCTGCTGTATTATTTTACAACTGGAAGAGACTCATCCCTTACTTTTGCTTTGGGGAAAACTTTTCTCGTTGAAATTTTTGCAGGAACAAGATTATGAACTTCGGAGATAGAGATTTGTTGCTTGGCAAGAAATTTAGTAGCGTCATGCCTAGAATCTTGCTAGAGTTCTTATTCCAGATTCAGATATGCAAGTGTATCATAGCAAAATTGAACATTTAAACATTTTCTCTCCCTTAACAAAACCCCAGCTTACAGTTAACCTGGAGCATGTGCTAAATGTTTGCATTATTTCTTCGCTTAGTGACCATATTAAAAACTTTTTCCTTTAGAGTGGCAGAAACACTTGACTGATGCTTGCTGCTTAACTTTTTTCCAACATATATCAAGTTAAAATAAACTGTATATTTTATGCTGTATGTTATGATAAAATGTGCATTTTATCACTGAGTTGCAACACATATGTAGATTGCTTCAAGAGGCAGATTCATCCTGCAAGAAGTTTCATAACAATATTATACTATATTCCACTCTTTTTATCATCTCCTCCAGAGTGAAAGACATTTGTTTCACTGCCACAGGCATAGATATGCCTGAAACAAACCCATTATAAATGACACAGATGTAGGTTCGGTCATGCCAGACATCGTTTAGAAGGTGGACTTGTCCAAAGCCACTAAGCTCCTGCTAGCTTGATTTGGCTATTGTTAATAAGTTTTACAGCAGAATGAAGACAGGAATTGATGGACAAGTGCCAAACAGTCCTTCATCCTCCACTGATCTGCAAATGATTGAGAAAAAGGTGATGAGTAATATGAAGATTTTTCCATATGTTAACATACAGCTTCTCCACTGCATAGTGCATTACCATCCACAGAGAGTTATTCAGGTTTTGTGAGCATAATGTTACACCACATTTATGTTTCTCAGGAATCCATGGTAGAACTAATAGAGACACAAAAGGTGTTAAAATGTTTGCAAACTGTGAAAACACATGCAATCCAAATACCTAAAAACATGCCTAAAATGTAAATCACCTTTTATTATAAAGGCCTGACCTTGTTCTCCTACTGGGTTAGGTTAACAGTAACATGACTAAAGGCAGTGAAGTTATGCTGATGTAAAGCTAGTGTGACATTAGCTTCAGGCATGAGTCTATGTTGAGTGCTGATAACTTTTTTAGAGCCTTCCATGCTCTAAGGCTAGAAAAAGAAAGATGTAGAAAGGGCTTATGTACAATGAACAGAGCTAAAGCCTGGGGCTCCGTTGCCAAATGCTGGGCAATGCAGCTCACTCAGGTGACCAAGGCATAGGCAGATGGGTAGTGGCTGTACAGAGGAGCACTGGCATAATTTACCCTGGATTTACAAGCTTGGTAAAAGTGGCGTGCTAAGGTGGCTGATCTCTCTGGTTTGTTCCCATCCATCTGGCTGCTTACGTCTGGACTTGACATCCTGTGATGATAATTTGTCATGATTTCAGGAGGGATGGTTTTCAAGCTCAGGTGGGTGGCATATACTCTCCAGTTCCCTTGGGTCTGCTCCCAGTGTGTTGGCTGCTATAGAGCTGCCTGGACATCTGGCTCAAAAGCTTTCTTCCCATGTGCATGGCAATCTATTCCCTCTCACGTGAAATGCTGGAGATCAGCAACAGCTTTAAGAAACTCCTGCCAGCACATAGTGATAGAAAAATTGTTACCTGCTATAGCAAAATGGAAACCTTTGTGATCCAATAATTAATCCAAAATTGAAGATCTTGAATTCCGTGGCATCTTCAGTTGAAGAAGAAAGATAAAATTGGTTAGCCACATTGCCTCAGCAGTCATAAAAAAATAAATTGGACAGGGTACATCTCTTAAGAGCTATCCTTTAAGCTCTCTGAAGTCTCAGGCAGATGCCTTCTTGTAGAGACTCACTGGGTTCACAGATGCAGGGTTTCCTGAACAACATACCTTCAGCAAAGGTTAAAAGGTAAAATCCAGCCTAATTTTGATAGCTGAGGAGTCACAGTATCTACAGTACTTTGTTTATCCAGCAGTAGGGTACATGTTGGAAATGGGTTTTTGTCATGATTTGTCCTTTTGATTAATAGCTTTCTAGAGAAAGTTTTAATAGAGAAAGAATATATATTGTCTTTTGAAAGCAAAATATAACTCTTAAGTAATTTGCACAATAAGTCTGTGACAAGTGTTATACAGAAGATATTATTAATGGTTTGGCATTGCACCATTCTCAAGACACAGATTTTGTTGAGTAACTTGAAGATAATTATACYATTAAAAAAAAACTTTGTTACACAGGAGAAGAATGAGTAATTCTATACTATTCAGTGGAATTCAAGGTGTAATGAAAGAAGACTACTGCAGGTAGGTGTGATATTAACTGTGCTAGAGACTTTTCAGTTAATACAGCTTCACTGAGTCCAACACACAACAATAATCTGAACGCAGTTTCTTGTTATTTACATTGGGTGATGTAAGAGGTGTTTCCTTTTTTTTACATCAGGATTAGTTTGTGTGTGCCAGAAGTGCACATTTTTCTGTCTTTTTTTCCCTCTTTTCGCAAAAAATGACTGTGTAAATTGATATTTGGGTTATTGCCTCTGTACGTGTTGGAAAACCTTTTGTTCTCCAAGTAGCTGATTTTTGTTTTTCTGCAACTATTTCCATTATTGTGCCAGTAACTGCGGGTTGGGAAGGGACAGATTATTCTGACCTTCATCTTTAGCAAGCTATTCTAGCAATCAGACTGACAGAAGGGGCAAAGCTGGGGCCATCCCCTCTCCTTATGCCCTCAGCCCTCTATCCTCTCTACCCTCACCCCGGAGGTTGCTGAGATCCAGGGGCTGTTGAGTCTCCAAAGAGTCTCATAGGAGTTGTAAGCCTATATTTCCAGCAGCSTTTTGTGCCAGGATATCAGCCTCCTCTTACAGCCTTGTTTAATCAATTAAGAGTGATACACAGTCTAGCTCTACATTAGACCTATGTCTGTAAATGTAATGTAATGTGTGTAGCTAACATAGATATCTGTCAGATCTTTATAGAGTTTTGGCCTACTTCTGCTGGGGCTGCAGCTGAATTGTCATTATTTTTTCCTTTTTCTTTTTTTTTTTTTAATGAATACAAATTTTCAGGTGACATACAATATTTATTTGGATTTATGAACTAGTGTAAAGGTCTCTCTGATAAGGGAAAAGTGTTTATGCACAGGAAAGGCATAATTCACAGAGATAAGTTACTTTACGCTTTGGTAAATTTGGCATTTCTCATTTACCTATATGTGCACACAGGTGCAATACAGAACTGTCCTTCAATTGAAATGGCAAAAATAGAGGCTAGCTGAATTTTATGTCATTAAACATCTCTCCATGTTCTTGATAATTACTGGGAAACAAAGATTTCTTATTTTTATGTTTTCCAGTGCAAAGAGAAAAAATGTAGGCATGAGCACAGATGCATTATGTTCTCAATAATCAAGTATGAAAATGGTAAAACAGTTGACTTTTTGGCATCCTGCAACAATTTGACTTCCTTTGACTCCAGGCAGCACAGTATGTTAACAGCATGGTTCCTGTAACGTATTAATTCCTAGTGCGAGTTTTACACAGCCTAAGTCTACCTAGCGTTACAACTTAATCTCTTATATGTGTGAAACATAAAATGAAAGCAAATCCAACCTACTCAGAACAAAAGTATATTCTAACAATATTGCATTACCAAGGACAATAGACTGTAGTATTTATCTTTTTTTTTTTCAGTCTTCATTTTATCTATTACTGTCTTTTATTTTGGGAAATAATAGTAGCAGAGGATTGGAAACACAACTGGCATATAGCTGCATAAATGTTCATCCAGATCTGTCTCTGCTTGCTTCTAAACCTTACTAACAGTTGCTTTGTGTTCCTTAAGAGAAGAACAGCTTAACGGTAATCAGAATATTTTCTTGCACTGCTTCTGATTTTGAAATTACAATCCACATGCTATGTTTTTAATTTCCTCTGTTAGACAACCAGACTTCCGTGCAAGTGAAAACACAGCGTCCCCAATCATCCTCCAAAAGCCCTTCAGCAAGGCACATTTGTACCCCCAGTTCATGCAGACCCAGGCATGCACATGTGTGTGCACAGCAAGAGCATTCCCGTAAAGGTGCAAACCCCCAGCTCAGCAGCGTGCTCAGTTTATCATCTATCGCACTGATAACCATCTGTCAGGGGTGCAGCTTAGCGCCTTTGGATGCCCGGAGTCGCTAAGTGATGGCAAATACACAAGGGACTGTATGCTTAGGTTCTGAAGGTCAGGCTGCTTGTTTTTATATATATATAAATTTATATTTTTATTATATATATAATATATAAATTTATATATTATATATAAATTATATATTATATTATACATAATGTATATTATGTATAAATTTATATGTATTTATATATGCATAAATATATATATATACACACACGCACGTACCACATATCCCCACCCCCGCAAAAAAAMCCCTCTGTTGACAATGATATGAAGACAAGAGGATTTTTAAAGTTGTTTTTAACTAAGTAAAGAGGAGGCAACAAAAACTTCCTCGGGAAAAGAGCGCCGCGACCGAAGGAAAGCTGCCTCCTTGGGGCAGCGCAGCGTGCCGCGGGGCTGTGCCGGAGCTGTCGGCCTCGGGCACGGCGTGTGGCTCCCCTCTCCCTCCCTGCCGGCCTAGGCCTCGGCCTCGGCCTTGGCGGCGGGTGTCCGGGACGGTTAGGATTCGTCGGGTCGCACCTCCGCCTGTCAGGGCGTGGCGCCGCCTTTGCCCTGCCTCGGCCCATCGCTTCATTTCACCCACACAGAGGCCGGCAGCCTCGTTAGGCGCAGGCCGCCGCCGCCGCCGCCGCCGCCGCCGCCAGCGCGAGGGAGCCCGCTTGCCCCTGCCCGGCTCCCCGCCACATCCCCTGCGCGGTCCTGGGGCCAGACGCGGCTTTTACGAACCCCCGTCCAGGCTGCGGCACGCGCAGGCGCCAGGGTCTGGCTGGTTTCAGACACGGGGTCCGCGGTCCCCCAAGGCCCAGGCCCGGCCCGGCCCGAGGGCTCCCTCCTGCCACCCTCAGTCCTCGCCGCGGCTCTCCCTCCCCACGCGGCCACCGCTGCCTGCAGAAACCCCTCCTTGCTCGGCTTTCCACCCCTCCCTCCTCTCTGCACCGTCCTTTTCCCCGACCCCAAAGTCCGGTCCTCTCCAGCGGCCCCACTTTTCCTGCAACCTGCTTTCTGCCCCCGGCCTAGCTCCCCGGGCTCTCTTCCTGGCCACCCTTGCCACCACGCCACTGCCCTGGCCGGGCCTGGGCACAGGGACTGCGCTGCGAGGTGAGCGCTCCCCTCCGGCACGCCACGCAGCCCCACCAAAGACACCTCCACCGCCCCCGCCACCCTCCTCTTCTGCTTCCCACAGGGCTTCGGCTTCCCTCCGGATGTGCAAGAAACGAGATCCCAGAAGCAGAAATGTGGGACCACTAGCCAGGGTCTTCTGCCTGGGTTTGGGCAAAAACAGGCCCTTCTAAACACTGCATTATCCACGGCACATGCACATGCGAAACCTGGCTCTTACTTTGCACTTGCTCTGCAGTAAAGTTAATCATTGCTGTGAGCTGCACCGTCAGGCATAACTAACCTGCTCAGACCTGTGGTGTTCAGGATCACGAGAGGTTCAGATATGTGTTTTTAAATAGGAAATCTTCTAAAGAAGCACTATCCAAGAATGCTGTAGCATGTTCTGTATAAAGCCATCCACATATAAAGTAGATTATATATCAGCAAAAGTCAGGAGTGAAAACCTCTTGTGCACAAATATGCAATTTCAAAATGAGTCTATTCACAGCTCAGAAAGTAGCATACTAGTTTTGCACTGGAATAATTCAGTTCTACCTTCTTTATGCATGTGTGTGCATTTCTCACTCCTATCATAAGAAAAACTACATTTAAATTTGTTCAGTACAATATAACAAACCCTGACATTTTCCTGGCATTTTTTTTATGGGTCTTGGAAAGAACAAACAGAAAACACTTTCTTCCACGAGTAGTTGACGTGGTATTTAGTTGGCAAAAAGAACTATGTCAATAAATTGTGGGTACATGCTGGAGAAAGCTGTTGATAGCATAGCAAGAGTGAGATTTTGGAATCTGAGCTGTTCTCCAGTGGGTGCTGAAGTATTTCCTAACAAGAAGCAAGAATCTGAGTTCAGTAAGTGCTGGATTGCATATATTTCTTTGATGCTTTTACAGGCCATCTTTGCCTCTTCTTGGAAATGAAGGGCAAAACTATTCAAAAGCCCTTCCACTCCCCCAGTTTGCAGCCTAACTGTATCTGCACCGCCTCCCCCTCCTCCCATTTTCTTTCCCTTTCTCCATCCCCTTTAAGTTATAATTCAATCTCTTCCAACTCATGATCTCTTTTCTCTTTTTGGCACTCCCTCCACCCTCTCTCTCTCATTAGTTTAACTTGAGTTAATTAGGAAGAGTAGGCAGCCCTCAATCTGTTATGTGTTAAAACAGAACAATCCAAAACAGAGAGGCACAGACACAACTATGTGATTTCATTGTCTAAGGGAGACAGAAAACCAGTGGGGATTCTCTTATCAAGACTAACATCTTCCCAATGGTTAATCTAACTGGCTTTAAAATGTTCCGCAAATGGAGATCTAGGATAACAGTCTTGCTGTGTTTCCTTTCTTTTTTTCTTCTTTTTTTTTTTCCATTTCATCATTGGCAAGAATGAGTGAATTGGATTGACATGGAGGTGATAGAGGAAGAGAAATAGTCTGCATGTCAAAATGACAATGTATATTACATGGTTAACAGAATGAGTGGTACGTGCAATGGCTGCTGTTATTTTCATATGCTGTTGTACAATAAGCTCCTTTTTTTTCCAAGTGTATCATTAAGATCACTCCCAATTCAATGCAGATTAAGTGTTTGCCTGAAGGATCTGTTTCTGTGAGTAATATCACTTGATAAATGTGAAACTGAAGTAAGAATCTAAGTATTCACTTGTTGCTATTACTGCATTGTGTATATATAGAGATCATGCCTGGTGCTGTGACTGTAGTGCTGATCACAGACCTTAGGGCAGAGTGTGCTGTGCAAGTGAAATATAACAGATCTAGGAAATCAAGCCTTGATTGTAAAGGTAAGGCCTTGCATTTTTGATTGACTGCATATGGTATTGTTTGGGCTTGATGAAATGCATGCTCAGGAAAGGTAGGTAGAACTGTACAGACAATACAAAGATACATGTGTGCATTATATTTATATATGTCTGTATGTGCTTGTATGTATGTATAAATATATATAATGTTTAAGCCTTTGAAGAAAGTTGTGTGAGATTCACAGTCTATCAACAGTCAAATTTATGACAATGGCTACATAAAATTGTTTATTTTGTATGTATGTGCACATGAAGGTGGTAGTAATTAGTGTTAATAATTTATCCATTAATTAGTAATGTTTTTGCAAATATGCTTTGAAGTTAAAAGAATTTCAGAAGTCTTTTTGGCATCTGGTATCCAGGAAACAGAACAAAAAAACAGTCTGAAACAGGGAAGAAAGGGAGACTTCAGAGGTACTGCAATCACAATATCATTATATATTTTAAGAAAAATAATTTGCCTTTCTCCCCCCAAAATTTCTTTATGACAGGGAGAACATCAGACTAAAGGGGTACAAGAGGAATGTATAATGAAAAACAAAGTATAAGCTTGATTATCAGAAAATATAAGAGCGTTAAAGTGATGGAAAAGCTAGTATCCCTTCTAAAAGGCATCCTTGGTACTTTTTTTTGAGAGTGTGGGAGTGAGTTTCTAGCTGGACAGAACCTACACGAGACCAAGCAGGGAGATGTTGCAGTAAGTTTACTTTTCCCACAGCTTCTGATTAAAAAAATTGGTTATTTATTTCCCCAAGTATTAGTACATTTATGTCCAAACTGTATTAGATTCACAAGGAGAAACAGATTTGTCCCTTATGACAATCCTCTGTTTTGTATTTGCTTTATACAGTAAAGTAAAAATGCAGTGATGTGGGTTCGTCTATTTTACACCACAAGTGAAAAATACTTTTATTCCTCTATGAATTTAAAATAACTACAGTAATACGTCCTGTTTCAATATCAATAATAAAAATCTGTTGTATTTACATAATCCTTTTCCTCCACTAAGTATCGTAGATCACAGTGGGAGAGCTGCATAAGGCAAAGGCATAAAATTTTTGTTTAATAAAAATCCAGGACATGTTTAAACTCTATAGTAGATGATTTTAAGGATTTTATGAAGTTTTGRTATCTGAGGTTATATCAATTATAGTATAGGCTGAAACATCTTTAAAAAGTTGTAAAACACATATAAACTCACATGTAAAACCATTGCTTAGTCAGAAAGTAAAATAATAGGAAAAACAGTAAAACTAAATCTAGCATCTATCCAACAGCTATCCAGCAAGTGCATATCTTCAGAAAGTCAGAAAATATTTGCCATTCTATCACAAACACAGCAAATGTTCTGGTGGTCAACAGGAGTAAACATATTTATACCTCCGAATGCAGCAGACCAGGACCATAGTTTCTGTCATTACTCATTGCTTTCCCCATTTAAGACAGACATGCAAGCCACTAAAAATGCACCATGCCTATAACAGCACGCTTCTCAGCCTAATGCACACAAAACCCCTGGCTCCCATCAACATACGCTGGTGTGGCGAGAGTAGGCGAAGGATAGTGCTACAGTCTGAGGAGAACCACTTTACTACATAATTAACTAGGACAAATATTTGTAGCAAGTGGAATTACTCTAGAATATTGTTATGTAACTCAGAGAAAATCCACAACAGAGGCTGACTTCAATACATTGCTATCTATGAAATTAAGYCCAGACACAGTTTTCTCAGCAAACACAGCTCCAGCTGCACTGGCTATGAAACTTTGTCAGAGCTACAGAATGCAGGATCAGATAATAAATGTCTAATAAACAGTTACAGAACTATGAGCAAAGTAATGCTGAAAATGTACAGATGATGCAGGGCTGTCCTACGGGAGTTAATAGCACATAGAGATTCATATGTATGGTTTTCTACCTGGAAATATTGGAATGCATAAAGCCAGTTTTGAAATTTATCCTTTAAGAAACAGTGCTTCTAGTGGATTATTAACTAGAAACTACTGCAGATCATTTTGGTGTCCTGCTATATTCTCAGTGCTTATACTTGTRTTGTAGTTGATTTTACACTGTTCTTCAGACATGTAGATATAGAAATATCTACGTATATGTACATATATATGTACAGAAAGATAAGTATACACATAGGTCAAAACAGTGGTATTTTTTGCACTTGAAATGGTAGTATTTTTGCACTTGATATTATGCTAAAATTCACATCAAAACTAAAATTCAGACTAACAAATATTTAAAACATAGATTGCATATATATCTAGGCAGATTGTAAAAAATTACATAAAAACGAATACTGGTACCTACAGAAACAAATCCAAGAAAGCAGAAAAGAGGTACTGAATAACAAATCTCAAACTGTTGAAGTTGTAACATTACATTTCCTGACTTCAATGTATCTGCTGAAGTTAACTATACAGAATATTAACAATAATCAAACAGATTCTTGTTATGTGCTGTCTCAGGAACATGCAGAATATTAACCGGCATGCTAATTTCCTGAGAAGTCAGAGGTACAGCAGAAAATTTTGATGACATCGGCAAGCTCTAAGGTATTATGGGCACTGACAAGGGATTTAGATATTCAGGACAGTTTACCCTACACAGAAATATGCAACAGTTCTGGAGTATGCTCCTTTCAGTAGTAGATATTCCACACTGCTTAGTATTGTCTTTTGCAAGAAATTTGGAGGTAAAATAGAACTGTACCTTTAAATGCAATTGCCTTGGCAGTTCATTTTGTGAGACTGATGTTAAAACAGTGTAATATATTCGATAATGAGGCCCCATATTCTCTCTCCCATATTACGTCTAACATGTTCTCATAAAATTAGCTTCACACTTCTAAATAAGAAAGAGACTTCTTGGGCCTCATATCTGAGGAAATTATTTTCAGTGTGTGGTGGGAATAAGAGAGCTGGGTATACAAATGTCATTCTCTAACTTCACAAATGAAACAGTGGCTGAAAACACTGAGAAAGGACTGCAAGGTCCTGATATACACAGCAAACACCCGCGCCCTTCGGCAGAGAAGCTGCTCTGAACCAGCCAAGTGCACAGACTCCGCCACTGTAGATACTTTCCACACACTGACACTGGCCTGGTCCTGCCTTCTGAGAGAAGTTCTGCTTCCATAAAGCAAACTGGTATTTCACAGAATGTCAATTTTAGGATGTTGCCAGTGGGAGGACTGTGTGAAATCATACTGATGTATCTCTAGTTTTAAAACTGATAGGGTCTAACATCATTATTTTAAAGCTTGTTTGTTGGGTACATTTTTTTTTAACCTTTTGAGTGAAAAAATAGGGTTTTCTAAGTAAAAATTCTCATTGAAATTGAGTATTTTTTCCAGAGGTGTATGATTACTGTTATATGTTGATCACATAGGGAAATATCTGAAATGACTTAATTTGTAGGACGAGAAGCAGACAAATTCTTCCTGTAATGGAGTACCCTTTCCAAAATGTCCTTTCCTTTTTTGAACTCTGTCCATCCCTTCTCACCAACACTCCCTTCTTAGCCCACTGCATAGCATTACATAGAGTCTCTGCTTCTGCAAATGCTCACCACCAGGCAAAGCAATTTCTGCCATGAATAGTCATGCTGTAATTCCCTGTATCAACTGTCCAATTCCAGCCACAAACCTACTTGACAAAATGTCTGTGAATAATACTGAGGTTAGTATCTTTTCTTGATTATTAGCATATTATTTAAGCCTGAATTGGGGTAAACAAATTTAATTGTTCTTGTTTTCTAATTTATGTTAGCATTAATCATTATTTTAAAACTATTAAATAGAGTTTAGAGACCTAAGAAGTACTATCTTTTTAGATCAAAGCAAGCAGCTTTTCTTATTTCATGGTCAGATCTGTGAGAGAATGAGAAAGAGCTCGGAGATTTTTATTTGGAAATTTTTGTGAAGCTTTGGCATTCTCATATGTTTGGAATTTTACAACTTTTTCCAAAACAAATTGCCATGAGTAATTTTAAGAATAATTCTTTGTGGTCTATGTATAAATTGAACAACAAAATGTACAAATATACATAGCCTTAAAAACATATTATCGGTGTGGAATATTTAACTAACTTTACACTTCGGTTCATGATAAAATTAGGGACTGGATATTATGCTGATGGAATGGATTTGAATTGTCTTATCAAAACTTCATTACTTTTAAGTTCACTATTGCTGTTTCCATAGTGGTAGCATGGCCAGACAGCTATTCCTCTATCTTTATAAACAAACGTATAAAAATTAGGTAGATTTGTTGCTGACTTGAACTTAAATGCATTACTTATACAGCTATAGCTACATTAAAAACACACAAAACACTGTAGTCCAATCTAATACAACATTCATATTATTTCTTTTTATGTGCTGTCACAAACTGAAGAAATGGGAGAATAAATTCTGAGATTAATATTGTTAAATGTCTTGTGCACTTTGTCTTTCAGAGCTTCTTATGTTGATTATCCTTCCGTTCAAAAACTGCTGTCTATGCTGAAATATTTTTAATTGCATCAGGTGAATTGAAAATGCAATTCTCCAAACACTGAACATTTCTGAACTGTGAGTACTAAATGTATCTATAAATTTGTTCAGATCCTAAGTGACATCTTAATAGCCCCCCTTGACTTAATATGAACTTGCACGACTTTTCTAGATAGATGGCACTGCTTTCATCTTACAACTGTTCTTCCTCTTCATTGCAAATTGCAGCACTCGAATCTCATGTAATTTCCCTTCAGAGAACAGGTATTTTGTAGCTCCTCTAAGAATGATCCTGAGTAGAAACAAATCTTTCTCTGCTTTTTGCAGAAATATGACAGTATTCTGTCCCACTCTTAAGTTCCCTTGGCAATGCAGGACACTACAAACAAACAAATGAACAGATAGGTTTCTGCTTCTAAGACCTTATAATCTTGRGATGATACTACACAGCGAAAGTTGCAAACTGTGGATGTGTACAAGGAGGAAGAGTTACTGTGGCTGGGCAAATATGCTTAATATCAGGTATCATTTTGATTTTTTTTTTATTTTGCTTTCTAACAAGAAATCAGGCACACTTATTTGGCTGACAAACTGAAGGCCAAAAGAGCTGGTAGTGATGAAAGGTTGAAAAATGGAAGTGAGTCTTGTGAAAAACAGACCAAAAAGTGTAGATATGCACAAAGAGGAGACTCTAGCCTGATATTCTAGTCGTCTCAGTGCTGGCTTAGAATTACTTGTGAGAGAGGAATGAAATGGAATATCTTCCAGTGTACACTGTATTCTAGCGTGCCAGCTTCACTACTTGTGAGTCACGGTCGGAGAAATGGTTAATAAGCCAGAGGTGAAAGCAGATTTATTAAGGGATCCATGAAGGAGACAGTGATAAGTTTCAACTTAAGAAAGAAGATTGGGAGCTTCTGTATGGCCCCAAAAGAGGTAATTAATAGGTTAGAGTAAAACAGAAGAAAACTGATTTTTAAAATGCATTTGCTGCAGTTCGAACTCCAGCTCCCAGCAACTGCCAAGTTTTACAGTGGCTTTGGGAATATTTCTCTTCAAAAGCCACAGCTCAGAGGTACGGACGCATGTGCACTGAAAGGGAATGTAAAATTGTCTGTTTGTGCTATCACTGAGGTAATGAAAGGAGGATCTGGCTATACTTAACCTATAATGGGAAAATATTCAGAGTGTAAACGAAAAATCCTAAATTTCCTATTGCAGTCCTTTCTAACATTTTTCATGTCTTTTTAGTTTCTTTCAATAGTTAGATATACATAATTCTTTTTGATTTTAATCTATATCTGAGTCCACAGTAGCGGAATCTTCATCTCAAACCTTTCTTTATCTTTACTAACATTGTAAGTTTTAGTTTGCCTGTATTTTGAAAAAAGTCACTCCTTTCCTCCCTGCTCCTCCCCTTGACTGGTTTCTTTTTTGCCTTATAGTTTGGTAAAAGTGTTCATACTTACATATGCTGAATTAATACAAAACTCAAGGTGAAACTCAGCTGTAACCAACACTTTGCTTAGTTTTGAGATGAAACAGTAAATCTTTCTTGGCAATGATGGGAAAGGAGTGGTTTCATGCAACCCTCATCCTGAGCAAAACAGCTATGAATTTATATTGGTTATGAAAGACTAAATTCTGTCTGCCATGGCCTGCAAAAATTCCATGTCAGTGGAGTCTGGAAAGCTAACTAAACAAGGAAGGGTAGCAATATTTTAATTTTTCTAGCCCAATTTATAACTTTAGCTGTATGCAACTTGTTTTTCAGGGAAAAATTGTAAGGAATCAATAGAAACTCCTACCTTTGATAGTCATCCCCTGCCTCTGACTCATTTTTGCCTCTCTGCCTTCTCCAGAATCTGCTGATTGTTCAGGTGAATTTCGTTTTATTACTATCATTAACATCACTCCAGAATACAACTTTGGTTATCATCCAGATAATGGATAATCCTTAGAATTTTTTGTGAGTTTAGTATAAGCATAATTATTGTGCATAAGGCATAACATTGTCACTCACCACCAAAGCAATAAGTCAGAAGTATGAGGCAGCTTATATATTTGACAAGCCTCAGCAGGATCTTGAAAAATGCATTGAAATCTTGTAAACATGCACCGATTTTTCCTAAGAATAAGAAACCTTGATGTTCTGTGTTCTCGTATTCTTCCTTACACAAAGTGACAGAACCAAGAAGTTTTTTGAATTACTCTGCTAGCTAATAATTGCAGCAGTCAAACCAAAATAAATCTCATTTTATTTTAAAGCTTAAAAAAAATTCAGCTCCTCAAACATTTTCTTTAAAGGTCTGAATTTGTTTCTTTTCTTGTAACACTAAGGCAGCAGCAGCCAGAATACATTACACAAAAATGGTGTTAAAAGGGGGTTTATTTACATTCTTAATTATATAGATTACCAGTGGCCCAAATCCACTGATGATCAGAACAAGCTTTGGAGCACTAGCCTACTTAAAGTTGCCTGAAATATAATCAGAATAGGATGAAATATACAATGTGAGATTGAAAGGTACTTTCACTGTTCATTGTCTTTGTGAAAAGAAAAACATGAACCAAAAAAAAAAACCAAATAAAAAATAAAGATTAGAATCACAAAGAGATAAATGGTTTTGTTGCTCTAATTTGCTTATAAATTGTTTGGTAATTGGAAAATAATTGCAGCCTTTTTTTTCCTCATAATTACATTTTTGGGGGTTATACAATTTCTGGGTTAAATATTCCCATTCTTTAGAGAAAGGATTTTTTTTCCCTTTGTCCGATTATCCTCTTAGAAGAGAGGTGAAGCAAAGGTATTGAATCAATCAAAAAAAGTGGGTATAGTTCTATCAATCTCTGCTATACTCTACATGTATGTGCAAATGTACCCACATTACACACCCACAAAACATATTTGTTCACAGTAGTTCTAATTTTAGATGAAAAAGTTAATAATGTCACACACTACATGCAGGGATGTGGTTTTCACCGTAAGCATGGCTTCTTCCAAGATTTACTGTAGCTGGTCTTGCATTTGTAAATCTTCTGGATAACATTTTTCTGTAACAAAGCAGGAAATTAGTTCCCCAAATGTATTTTATTTGTCTGATTTCTTGTATGAGGAGGTTGTCATCTTTTTCATTCCTGAGTTGAAGGGATCTTACAGGAATGACTAATATATTTCAAATTTGCCACAACACATATTACTTTTTAAATGTTATTATTTAACTAAATGGTACACAGGACTTAACACTACTCATTCTCAAGACAATGGGAAAGTTGTCAACAGCATTCAGTGAGAGCTAGACTAATCACATCATTTTTCTTAAAATCATAGCCAAGTGTTTTAGTTCTTAAGTCTCACTTACCATTGATGCTAATGAGTAGCATATGTACATTAGTACAATACTCCTATCAACAAACACATAAGAATTGGATTATAACCAGGACAAAGTACGTGGAGAATGGGAATTACAAATAAGAAGCTAATGCAGTCAACTCACTATATCTAAACTTGAAAGTAAGATGTGAACAACAGGACAGGGATAATGTCAATCTTACTAATTACCTTAAAAGGAGAGTAGATTCTGCCAACAGGAAAACAGAGACAGTTCATGATTTGTTGCAAAAGTTTTATTGTATATTGGGRCTTGCATTCACAGTCTTATCCCCAGAGCACATGTATGCTCAGATCTACAACTTGGTTAAAGTGCACTTTTCATTATGAACAACACTGTCTGAAAGCATCCACAGAAACCTCCCTGAACTCAGTAAACAAAGAGAGGTCTTGCCTAGTGTTAGATGTTTGTTTATTTAAGTTAAACTAAATTGCTGAGAAACAGGGGAATTAGAAATCCATCAAAATCCTCCTTTGGCATTATAATACTAGGAAAATACTTGAGTGTCGCAGTTAATTTGGAAATACCATATGATGAATCACTCTGCCAAGTTATTTTTTGTTTCTGATAACTCATATACAAGCAGGGTACTTTCCTGGCATTCCCTGTTTCACTTCAAATGTTATAACATTGAGCTCTGATCCAAACATTTTTTACCCATGTGAGTAGTTTCTAGCAAACTCTGTAGTAACTTTCTGGGAATGATCAGGCTAAAATCAAGTCCAGGAAAAGATAGAAGGCATGTTATTGATTCCACATTAGCTTTAATTCTAAGTTCAGTAGAGATCCTTTTGATTTCTCCTACTACAAGCAAGTTTCAAATCATGTCCCAGCTGTATAGGGAAAGTGCACTCTCCTCGAGTGAGAAGGCTGTTCTCATATCCACTGTGCAGATCCTATGGCCCTATATATCCTATACAAAAAATAAATCTTGCAAAAACACTGCAAGTTATAATAATGCTGCATATTAATGCCACATACAAACATTAAAAATAAGAAAAATTGATACAATCAAATTATGGAATATATATTTGGAAAACTTTTTTTAATCAAAAAAGAGGTAGATTAAATATCCCTCTGATTTTTTTTTTAGTTGTACATTAAATGGTTTTTAGATGCTCTTTAAAACTTCAGAAGTAGAAAGAGGGTTATTTTTACATGTGAGGCTTTCATAACTGAAGAACACAATCACTACACACAGACTTATAAAGCACACATAGCAATTATATAAAATCAATTGAGACGGTCTAAATCTTGGCTTGGAAACAAAGGTTCAGGGAGGAAATGCTGAAAACTGCTTGGCAGCACTGTTGCTAACAGTGCAGGTTAATAACTAGCATTGGGCCTGATTCTGATCTAACTCAGAGTAGTTTTGCACTTGTATGAAATCCATTGATTTGCAACAAGTTATTCGTGACATTCACTGATAAGAGCTTTTTTCTGTGACCTGTGGCATAAATCTGCCTCCTTATTCATAAGCAACTATTGGAGGAAACTTTAAACTATTTCATTACATATTTTCAAATAAATAAATAAATAAATAAATAAATCTGGTTTAATTTTTAACAGAAAGGCAGGAATAAATTTGTCATCCTGACTCAGGCAAATTGCCTCTACTTAATGTTACATTTCTACAGCATAAATTAAGGACAAATATAACAGTATTCCAGAAAAATATCTTAAATGTCAAAAACATTCTTTGCTTCCAAGACAGGCATGAAGTCTCTGAAAGTATAACGGTGAAAACCGTGCTCATATTTATTTACTGATAAGATGTTGCTGTGGTAATACCGTTCTTTTATTAGTTCTCATTTGTTACAGCTCACATACAATATTCTTTCCACAGTTTTCTCAAAGCAGTATTGCAGAAGAGGTATAAATCTCCATTAAATTTCAGAAAATAGTTAAAAAAGCAACAGACCATTAATAATTTTTTTAATTGAATAATATCCTCTTGACATGAAAACTAGTTTAGCCTGAGTGAAAAACACATACTTTTGTCAGTTGCTAATTTACGAATGAACGGTTTCAGTGACCTTAATTTTGCAAATATTTGATGTCATGATAGAAGATAAAGAGGAATGAATAGAGCAGGAAAAATTCTATTGATATAAAAGACATTGTTTAGAATTTTATGTTCCATATTTTAAGGTAAACACATGCAGAAGCAGACCATTAAGAATCACGGTTACATTTTTCATTGGTATAGTTTATCCCTCTCTCATGAAAACTGACCTTTTCTCCTTGTATGTACATTTCTGAGGCATCAGACTATAGAGTTTGCATTTGTTGCTCTCTTCACGGACACTATGATCTGTTTTATTTTTCTGTCAGTTCTTTGATGATAAATTCAAGAAGGGAGAAAAACAATCACATGTCATTTCAATCTAAGGGAACTTAATACATTAAATGTTACTAAATATTCTTGCAACTTTTAGGAAGTGCTGTAATGCTGAAGTAGTTAGTACTTAATCATGTAATTTGTTTTACAAAGAAAATTGTTTCCTATAGCTGAAATAGGTTCTGCAGCTAACCTTTTTAAAAAAATGGTGTTAAAATTTCCTGAAATAATTACTCTACTCTCTCTCATTGTCCCACAATATTTCTAGCTCATTTTAACATTCTCCTTTTGTTTTTTTCCTTGGTGTTGTTTTTGTGACGGTCCTAAATTCATTATTTTATACTGAAATTGTCCTACATATGGAGATGTGGCACCTGTCCTCAAAATTAATACATGTTAAGAAATGTATGCTACACAAACTATAGATCAGGAAGAATCAGTGTCCAGGTAATAGGAAGAGGGATGAGAATTCTAAAAACATGTGGTTGTTTAGATGGATATATGTGCTTTCAGTAAATTTTTTTGCCCTAACTAAACCCTAGAATTTAAGCTCGATTTTAAATAAATAGTCCTGAACTCCCAGTCAGTCTTTTAAAGAGCAAAGGCTCTCCTGCACAAAGGATATGTTTATCTTCTCCTGAGGGCCAGTAAGGGGCTATATCCATGGAAGGGATACTGTTAATCTCTAATGTTGTTAAGATTTATTCACAGATTATTACAGCTCCAGAAGAAATATTAAAGATCATAAAAGATAAACAGRAAGTCATCTCCTTATGGTCGGGGGAAAAAAAACAAACAAAGTGAGACCTGTCTCACCTCACTCTAGATATCTCCAGTAAGATATTTGTATCTGAATTAGTTGTCTAGACTCCTTTTACAGTCACCAACAACACTTAGGCACCTCTGGGATTCCATTTAGCTGATCTAAACTAGGTGCCTCCTTCACAGTGGAAGGAATTTTGCTCTAAAGGGGCCCATTTCTCACCACTGATTATGGAGGGACGCTACATGGTTAGCACAGATGTGGACAGCTGTGTAGGATTTACCTAAATTTGCTCAAGTGAGCCCCATGCAGATGGGCTAATCATGATGGATCATGTCAACTCAGCCCAGCAAAACTAGAAGGACTGGGATTACGACTGGTTTTCTAAAGGTAGTTTTTGACTGGTTCTGCTGCAGCCTGGATGATTTGCAGAGTCTCCAGTCCACCAGGTAACTTTGCTGTCCCTGTGCTTGGGGGTTGCTGGGTAGATACTGCTATCCACACTATAAATATGGATTGTGGACTTTCCATACTGAGACCCAAGTTTCCTTTCTAGGTCCTTTGTTCTTTCTTGCTCTGTCTATACTTTCCTGCCTGTTGTGAAAGGATATACGGTTAAAAGTTGAAATATTTGTTTCTATGTCTGTTTAAAGGTCTGGATTCTGCCTGCAGAATACAGAGTCAAGAAAGGAGTTTCTGATCTGTGAATGAAATTAGAAGAAACAATATTGATCCACTAGTAGATGGGTCTCTTTCTGAATGAGAAAGTATTATATTGTGGTTACCTATCATCTTCTACATAGGAATAGAGGGGACACTTTGTCCCTCTTTGCAGAAAGTGTCTTGGGCCAAAAGTGTCAATACTGGATTCAGCAGAGAATAGGCCTCACTATGCCCTCTGCACAGGCATCCAAAGTACAGATGGCAAGAAGTTATTCAATATCTTTTGATACCAAGATTACAAAATACGTAGCACTAGTTTTGCTACTTCTTACTCTGCCTCTGCCCTTGTTGTAGAGAACCAATGCAAGTTAACCCTGACCATTACTGGAGCAAAGGTGTTTGCATGAATCAGCAAAGCAGTAGCTAGCATGATATGTGCTCAGACTTGTTTGTGGAGGCATTATCAAGAAATATCTTCTGGGACATTTCTTCATACGCTGTTATCTTTGTAGCAACAGGGAAAGATTTTTCACTAAATAAAATATGTTAAAACTCAAATATATACTTTTTCATCTGTCAGCTGCTTCACTCCAGGAGTTTGTACCTTATGGACATTTTATAATGAATAAAGAATAGTTGGACACAGAGATATCAATATTTATATAAAAGGAATGCTTGGATTTTCAGAAATGCAGCATACTCAGTATGCTACAAAAGTCAAAGGAATTTGCTCAATTGCCTTGAAAATTTGGTCATTTTCACTTGAATACTTCAATCTCAAAATTAGAGTTATCAGAGCTTTTAAATCCCAACCTTCTTTGGCCTTTCAATTTAAACTACAAAATTCACAACAGTTCTGACCAGTTTCTAATGTGGCTGCCTTTCCACAGTAGTGGAAATAGTGACCACTCTTTCTGTTTAATAGTTTTTGATGGGATATCAGAAGAAAGATTAACAAAGTGAATAAAAGATTTTAGAGTTAAGGTCCATTGATTTCAAAAATATCAATGACTACCACTTTTTTTAAGCATATTTTGGTGCTTTTGATATTTGTTGCTTCAAACCTTTCTGTCAATTCTACAAGAGGATCTATATGAATCACCGAATCATTTCCATTCTTGATTCCCTGGGTAACATGAATTTGGAAGAAGTGGTTCAGCTAATCATGATTTTGAATAACATTGATTTTGTTTCAATGGAGATTTTTCAAGTGATTTTTCATGATAAAGTTTTTCAAGGTAAAAATGTGTTTTGAGCATTAAATACTTGTCTAAATTCAGCACAGTTGATACAACAGTACTACCAAACTGTGGAGTACATCAGATGATTCAGTTCATTTCCTATTCCAGGGGACATTTGACAACAGCACTTAAAGATGCTAAGTTAGGCTATTCACCTGAAATGTTTTGAATTATAACAATTACAACTTTGGGGAAGTTGCTTAGACCATTATACCACTTTCTAGAAGGCATAATAGTTATGCAGCTCAAGGAGTAATTTTGGTAGATCATCAGATGCCAAAAACATGCAATTAGGAACATTCCCAGAACTGTACAACAGCTGTACAACTGTACAACTGTACAACAACTAACAACTGAAAGTAGAGAAGATCTATTGTCGGTTTCCCTACRATAAAATCCTTGCACTGTCCTACATTAAAGGCAGTGCAAGCTAAATATATGCAGTCTTATCTGATCTACCCAGTTTTTAGCATGTCTAGTAGAAGATAATAGTTAGATGTCTTTAATGATCAAATATATGTATTCTGAAGGGCATACTCTCCTTTCTATAGAAACTATGGCCAGAATGTCTTATYGCTGTGATCACAATCTCAGCATTACGCAAAGAGTAAGTCACCTGTCCCCTATGCTGGAGAACGGAGGCACACAGACTGTGGGAACTGGGGAGATGGCTGGCACTGATTCAAGAAAAAAAATAGAAAAGAAAAAAAAAAAGATTGTTTGAAAAGAGACAAGTTTGTGTATATTCCCATAACAGCTTTTAAATGAATATTTGAGAAACAGATCTTTTGAAATAATATGGCGTAGTTAGAAAGCAAATATTTCTATATTAAATGCTGGAAGGTGGAGTTCCGTAACAATTATATAGCTTTCAGACTGTGTCCTGCCTGACATAAACTAATGCAAAAATACCAAGCAGAACCCTAAACCTTAGTTCATGGCTTCTGGTGCAGAAGCCTGGCAGAGATGACACAGGACCTACAGGAGTCTCCTGAACTGACATCCTGGGGTAGGTAAGGCATTTCAGATAGTACTAGTATTGCATTAGGGAAGTGAATCCAGTGACAGGTTATCTTGGGGTGATTTCATTAGCTGACACACTGATTTCATTAGTTGAAGATTTCCAGCTGACCCAACTGAAAACTTTGCCTTAGCCTGTGTGCTGCTGGCTATTAAGTAATACCTCATGTGCAGACCATGCTAGTACAATGAATCACAGAGTACAGGCCAAATCTGCTTCAAGCCAAATAACTTGCCCACCTAGATTTCAATAAACCTGATCAAAAAGTAACTGCTAACAATGTTGGTAATATCTCACTGTATTGCCAACTGAGGAAAAAGGTAAGGTTCATCCAGTCCAGATCAGGTGTTTTAGCACTTCCAGTGTCCTGCAGCAGGGAGCTCCATTACTTAATTACAACTTGTATGAAGAATCATCTACTTCTCTTTGTTCTTCCTTGATAATGTATTAAATACAGGAAATTAGTAGGTTTAAACCAGGAATAAAGTTATTCATTAAAGAGTAGAAAGCACTATCACACAGTTACATATGATATTGTGTGTTTCTTCAAGGTGTAGAGTGGCAAAGAAAATGGCTCTTACCTTAACCAAGAAAAGATAATAATAAGTAACTATGAAGACAATGACCAAAAGAAGAGAAAAAATCAGATGGAATCTAAAGTCTTCAATGTTAGGTGGAAAATATTGACAACAAAACTATGTAAACTTCCATGTATAATAATATCTGCAATATCTGAGTGTTGTTTAATCCACCAGCTGAAAAGAATAGTAGAGTCTGCTAAAGTGAAGCTCACATCTTTATTTTGGTGAAATGCGTAACAGTAATGYTGCAAAATGGSGGGAAAAAAAACTCAGAGAATGAAACGGAAGAAAGTTGTAACAAACAGGAAGACAGGAAGTGAGGAAAGGGAAATCATATCTATACTGGGCCAGAAGGAATGCTAGGCTGAAAGTGAATAGGAAAGTTATTGGAGGAGAATGGCATGATCATGAACAATTACTCTAAGTAATAGAATTTCCTGGAAAAGGGATGGGAGTCAGGCATTCATAGATGTGAGAAGAGAGAGAAAAAGGAATCATTGACATTAATGGTAATGCAAGGAACAAGCTTCAGCAGATAAGGTCAGACAATAGGACAAGCAAAGAGCTCAAGATAGCAAGTAATCTTTTTAAGACATGAGATGTCTTTAACAATGTGCAAGGTCTAGAGAAAAAAGAAAGGAGTCACTGGAAGGGTAGTAGTGAAGGTGATTCATGCAATCCAAGAGTGAAAGAAGGAAACAAAAAGAAAAAAAAAAGAGGGTAAAATAAGTGTTAAATGAATGAATGGTGTGGAAAATAAAGCAATGATTACCAGAATGTTTGGAAAAGTTGAAACTTTTCACCCAGGGTAGTATCTCTAAAGCCTGTCTGATGAGATTTCAGGCTCTTCTTACAGGCATGAAAAGTGGATAAATGCCATTGTTTTTCAGAGAAGTTATCTTAATTCACTTGTGGTTCAATCATTAAAAAAAAAAAAAAACAGGAATGTAGTAGTGCCTAAAAAAATGAGAATGCATCTAAGAGGATCTCACTTGGGAGAAAGAATTTTTTGTTTGTTTGAAAGCTTGAAACCAGACAATTCCACTGATCTCTGTGTTATAGCTCCAGTTAAATTCAGTTTAAGTCATGCAAATCTGAGCAATTAGCAGGTGAGCTAACTGGAGACCAAATCTTTGTGGGTTAATGGAGAAATAAGTAACAGGAAGACTATTATGAAGATTAGGGTTTAGTATCTAAATCAGAAATTTGCATGGAAATTAAAAAAAAGGCACAAAAAACTGCTGAATGAAAATAGCACTGAAAAGCTATTTTTGCAGATGAAAGTGTGATCATACAATGAAAATGCTTAAGCATCTTTAATGAACAACTCCTATTTAGACACTGTGTTTTTTCTTGAGGCTCAAGGACATTCTTTAAGGCAGGCAGACACTGTAACCCAAAATGTTAAGATCAGCAAGACATGAATACAGCACTTTTGAATATATTGTTCTACTTTAGGATGTCTTGAGCCAGCCAGTTGATGCAGAGAAGATGAAGGATGCATCCAGAAGGAAGTTATTGAGCTGGTAGCCTTAGAAATCATGGCATTATAGAGATGAGAACTGGAGCCCTTTGTTCACATGAAAGAGTGGATGGCTGAAACTTGTTCAGGTCCCCAAAGCTCTTTACATCTCACTGTGAGAAAGTTATTCTGAGAATAGAACCATCTCTTTTCCAGAAAATACTTTGAGTTTTCTAAAGGCAAGAAACTCTTGCTACAATCATCTGTCCAAACGCAAAAATCATCAATGAGAATTATAGCATGCTCCTTAATTCAGAAAGTACGTTACATATAACTAATGCATCATAAGATTAATCCCATTATATGTCTTATATCATGCATCAGTTAAAAGCAACAAAGCCTCCATTGCCAGATGGTTTAGATGAGTCCTGATACATGAATTAACTGATCTCAGTGAGTTCTTCAAGCATCAGTGTAGTCTCAATGAAAGCAATAAGACCATTTCTCTTTATTTCTATGGCTCAAATCCTTTGTGCATATATAAAATCTTAACGTAAAAAAAAAGTGTTAATTCAGGAAAAAAAATCCCAATTTGTTCCATGATATCATTCTTCAGAAAAGGTAGAACTTCATGAAAAAAGGAGTTTCATGTGCTTTATAAAGAGATTTGCCTATACCATAGGTATGCTTCTCATTGAATATTCAGAACTGGACATATATGCACCAGTGAATTCCCCCTTGGTAGAAAGGTTCTGTCTATTAAATAATTCATTTGAAGGACAAACCCCCAGATTTTTCAAGGGTTCTGCAATAAAAATTCTGTCCTTACAATCAGCGGG